>NC_067473.1:129777434-129926100 GCF_947179515.1 Apodemus sylvaticus | reverse complement strand
TCTTCACAGCTCTGTCCATCCCAACAGCTTCTCACCATGACACACATGATATCATTGCTGCCAGGTTTCTACAGAGGCAAGAACTGTTACCTTGCAAAGAGAGAGGGGGGGAGGGAGAGAGAGAGAGAGAGAGAGAGAGGGGGGGGGGGAGAGGGAGAGAGGGAGAGAGGGAGAGAGGGAGAGAGGGAGAGAGGGAGAGAGGGAGAGAGGGAGAGAGGGAGAGGAAGAGGGAGAGAGGGAGAGGGAGAGGGAGAGGGGTATGGGGAGAGGGAGAGGGAGAGGGAGAGGGAGAGGGAGAGGGAGAGGGAGAGGGAGAGGGAGAGGGAGAGGGAGAGGGAGGGGGAGAGGGAGAGGGAGAGGGATGGCTGCTTATGTCCCAGAATACCTTCCTCACTAGGTTTGGAGGACCCAGGAAAGAGGACAGTAAGATGATGCCAGGCAAGATTGGCCCACGTGTGTAAGAAACTATTCTTGGGAGCAGAGGCAGGCATCGTCAAATGGCGTCGGAAGCTTCGGGTTTGCACCCTTGAACTGCACCCAGAGCATCAGGAGCTTGGGACTTGTCCTCTCCAGACAGGACAGCTTCAGAGAGGTTCGTATGTGTTTGAGTTGACGACTGGCATCTTCCCCTGTACTTGTACATGTGTGCATGTGTTTGAGGGCATGTATTGTACAATGTATGAACACACACATGGAAGCAAGAGGACACACTCATGTTCGTCTGCTTCAGTTACCATCTACCTTGTTCTTTGTCAAAGGCTGTTTCACTGGTCTGGGGCTTTCCAGTTAAATGTGGCTGACTGGCCATTGAGCCCCAAGCACCTACGTGTCTCTACCTTCCCTCAACCGGGAAATGACCATAGTAGGTTTTTATGGGTTCTAGAGATGGGCCTTTAGTTTCACTGACATGGCCCAGCAGTTTATGAATTGAGATTCATCTCCAGCCTAACATCGGCATCTTAGGGAAATTCCAACCCCTAAATGGAATCATAGACGTATGACGTAAAGGTTTTAGGAAGCAGTTTAATTCCAAGGTAAATCACGTCCACTGGTGGTGACGGTGACTTTCTTTATACCGGTGCTGTTCTGGAGTTAGAATTGTCATGCTTTCTAGAAACTCAACAACAGGAGTTTCACTGAGCACAATCCAATCTGATTTTGGAAGCATTAGTCCTCAGCCTGACTGCCCTAGCTGTATAGGTGATATGCCTGTCTACAAGCAACTCTACTCTATTCTGAAATTTCTATTGAAAAAAATCTGCAGCGCCTGATTTCTATACCTTAGGGGTACATCGTCAAAGCAATGGGCGGCAAGTGAGCTGGGAGAGTTCTATTGATATTGATGGCAGCTGTGGAACATGATTACTGAGCCCTGCCTGGCAAACTTACTCCTTAATGCTGTGGTTGCCTTAAATTAATATTTTACAAAGACCCAAAGTAATTAGACTGTGTCTTACTAAATGCTCCATTTACTCATTAGATGTTGCAAAATGCATCTTTCGCTGCAGGCCCAGTGGGGCCATGTTAACTATTCTAAAATATATAAATGACTTAGTGGGACCCTTTTTAAAATGCTTGTGCAAGAGAAGGCCACAGGCTCTTCACTAGTGACCAATTAACATTGGCCTATTAAAGTACACAGCACTGGGGCTCAAGGGACATGGTTTGATTATGGCTATCAGGATCCAGGAAGCAGTGAGTTGTTTGCAGTGATATTTCAAGTGCGCATCCTAAGTGTAAGACTTCATTTATATCCTGTGAATCTGCTTCCTTTGCCCTGGAGAGTCCGTTTCTCTCTGTATTCCCGACCCTGTCAGGATCCTGACTTCTTTACCAGTTCTGAGGTCAGGAGGCTAGGGTAAGCCCCATCATTCTTGGCTACAGTGACTGATTCAAAGATGAGCCCATTAACTAAGATGGTCCAGTCAGTCCCTAGAGTATATGCTTACTGGACAACTGGAGATATTTTTTTCTTCTTCTGATGTATGAAAGGAGGGTAAAATGCCCCAAGAATGCCTATCACAACTGTCTGACTATTATTTCTAGTCAAAAGATTTATTTTGTTTTAGTTTATGAATATGCACGTGTGTGTCTGTGTATGGATATGTGTACATGAGGCCAGGTTCCAAAGGAGGCCAGTAGAGAGCATCGAACACTCTGAAGCTGGAGTTTCAGGGGGTTGTGAACACCCCAGCATGGGTGCTCCGGACAAAACTTCGGTTATCCTCACCTGCAGCAAGTATTCTTAATTACTGAGCCATTCTTAGCTCCTGATCATACCTTTTGAGTAAAGTATTAGCCAGCATGGAGGAATCAGACATCTTATCCAAACATTGTGACTTATATCGAGCCACGTGAAAAGCCTATATTCTCTGCACTTCTACAAACTAATTCAATTCACCATAGTTTTTGCACCTAAGTTAGTTTAAGGTCGTCCTCTGCCTCTGTCTCTGTCTCTGTCCCCATCTCTCTGTCTTTCTGTCTCTCTCTGTCTCTCTGTCTCTCTGACTCTCTGACTCTCTGTCTGTCTGTCTCTCTGTGTGTGTTTCATTTCATTTGTAAGCAAAACAATCTCTAACTGACACACTCTATTTTTCATATCACATAGTTATCCTAATTTACTCCTTTGGGTTCTGCATTTCAAGAGATGAATCCCCCCAATTTAAGTAGATTATTCATCTGGGAGCCCAAGGATAGATCTCAGAGGACTAATCAATTCTTGGAAGTGAGAACAGTTTTCACTTATATGCATTTTTTCAGGGCAACCACAGAATCCCCACCTCACAGAAAGTTTCAGAAGGTCTCCAGTCATAAGAGCCCTAGCAAATTAGGAGGGAGGAAGATGACAGCTGTTCAACAACTGGCAGGATGTCTCTGTCTAATATATGTCAATTTAAGGGGTCCTGCCTCACCTCCAAGAGTCAAAAGAGTACACAGGACTTCTCTGGATAAACTTGTAGAGAGTAAAGTTAGAGCACTGTGGAGACTGGAATTGGTTGTTCTGGGAAGTAGAGATGAAATGGTCCTGTGTATGAGTAAATAAAGAAATGTTTTAAGGGGGAGCTCACCTTAGGCCTAAAGACTGTTTCAGGGACCTCTATGCTGGTACTCACGGTCTAAGCATCCTACCTCAGGTGTGGGAGGATGTCCTAGGACCAGAGGTGGACGTCTGAAATTGCAGGTAACATTAAACCCTTATATCTTTGTGTTTCCCCAGACATGACTATATAAGATAAAGAATAATTTACAAATTAGGCACAGTCAAGACCAGCAGCAAAGCCTAACAATAACAGAGCAATTATAATAAACACTGCAACAAAAATTACATGTAGTTTTTCTCTTACTTATCTTAAGACCATAAGTAATAGGTGTTTTTAACTTTCTAAAATATGTAGTAATAATAATAATAAAGTTAAAAATTATCTTATGAAAAAATTATCTTACGTAGCTTCCCCTTTTCTCCTAGGGGGATCATTTTATGACTTCTCTGTGGTATATTTGAATTTTCAACATTTTATATTTGGGGAACATTATTAAATAAAGTAAATTACCTGGTCAAAAAGTCCCACATGGTCTTGATTGCTTTCCTGATGAACAGGATGTTTGCTAAGTAACTGACAGTCGGGTATTATACACTGGATGGATACAACAGTGAAAGACAATTAGGAAACTTGACAGGATATGGATTGACCGAGATTTTATCACATGATTCAGATTGGCAAGCAACTTACAACTTATACTTATTTTTTAAAACTTCCCAATTAATGTCTTTTAGACTGGGATTTACTTCAGGTAGTTGATACAGTGGGAAAGGAAACCCACAATAAAGGCTGTAGCAAATGGCCAGGAATAAGAAACTATTTATGGTTCACAGTGCAGCCGACAGAGTGCATAGTCCAACCTTCAGTGCATGCAGAGAGGCGCTCGCACTAGTTCAATGTCATGGACCACCACACAGAAGTTAAGTCTATTGGACTAACTTCCCAGCATCTTGCAGACATCCATCAACATCTGTTTTATGAGGAGTGATGGGGAGGAAAACACAATGAGAGCACAAGAAAAGCAAGGCAGACCACAGTCCAGTCAAGCAGCCTGCCGTTGACACTTTCCAGTGTTGCCTAAATATTATGGCAAGCAGATCAAGAACATGTCTCTGGAGCCAGATTGTGAGTTCTAGTCCTGGCTTCAGCTCCTGTGCTTCGACCTTGGATATATACATTTCTTTTGTTTGTTTGTTTGTTTGTTTTTGTTTTTTGACACAGGGTTTCTCTGTGTAGCCCTAGCTGTCCTGGAATTCACTCTGTAGACCAAACTGGCCTCGAACTCAGAAAACTGCCTACCTCTGCCTTCCAAGTGTTGGGATTAAAGGCTTGTGCCACCAATGCCTGGCTACATTTACATTTCTTTGACTTAGTTCACCTTTTAGGAAGTCAAGATAGGCTGAGTTTTAAGAAGTGGCTTTTCATCCATATTTGCCTAGAAAAACAGAAATTGTGAGCTATTTAAACCAATATCTGCAAGTAGTGGTTCCTTGGGGCTACACTGATGAAGAACTAAAATGACAAGAATTTATTCTTTTATGCTCGGGAGTTCTGTAGTCCAGCCATGCAGGTGTCCCAGAGACCCTGATTTCTCTAAAGCCTTCAGGAAGGACTCTCTTTGCCTCCTGTTTTCTGGCTGTTGTTTCTTTGAATGTATGTAGATTTCCCCTACCCCTAGCTCGCATACAAATAAATAAATACCTCTCATTGACTTGCCCCTTTATTTATTTATTTATTTATTTATTTGTTTGTTTGTTTGTTTGTTTGTTTACTCTCAATTAATGACCATAGTTCATTAGTCTGTGATGGCCAACCTTCTACTAAGCATCTCCTATGATTTTTAAAAACAGCAGATTCTGGGTTCTGATGCTACAATGTACATTTTCAGTGGGTTCTTCAGAAAGTTTTCATTTCTTGCATGAACTATCCTACCTACCTATCCGTTGATGTAAAAATACTTAACACAGTTATGACAGTTATGCCATCGTGCCTCTGCTAGTTTCAGGAGCAGGCTTGTCAGTTTGTATGCCTTTGGTTATTGGTATGTTGTTCTGAGTATCCAGCCCATCCTCCACACCCCCTTTCCCTTTCCTTTTCCTCTCTATCCCTCCTCTCCTATTTCCTCCTTCTCTTTCTTTCTTTTGTGTTAGTCATCCAAGCCAGGATCTTGTATGTGTTATCTTAAGCTCCCTACCTCTGAGCTGCATCTTCAGTCTCTTTGCTTCTTTCCCTAGTTCATAATTATTTGATGGCTGACTGCATTAAAACCCATAGAGTAAAGGAAAGGTTAGATGAAACTGTGGATGTTGACCGAAAGTGGCATGGTCAATTCCTCGAACTCATGAGGGCTTCGCAACATGATCCTGAAGAGATGGCGGGGCTTCAAAGAAGACAGCTCAGACCCCACCTCCTATTGTGGTCCTTGCTTTTCTGCTGCCCTTGTTCTTCTTTGTCCCGTTTTCAACATGACAAAACAAACTTTGAGAAACAGCTTGGCAATGTGGACAACAAAGACTCTGCCAAGGTTTTTAATGCAGGAAGACTGTGCACGTTTGTGTGGCTGATCCAAGTGTTTCAGGCTGTACTCCCTTGGGTAAGGCATAGGGGTGAAGCTTGAGAGAGAGAGACTGAAGTATCAGAATAGCATAAGCAACACTAAGGACTCACAGAGGATGCTACTCTGAATGTTACCAGATTATTAACAGCCTGGAAAGGAAGATTGACAGGACATGAATGATAGCAATGGCTAGGTCTCCAGAAGGCTGCCCCACCCCATCGGGGATGAAGATGCTTCATAAACTCATTGCATTGAGGTCTCTATCTCCAGAGGGATGGGATAAGCTAGAACTCGTGCCTCTTTTGCTTTGTTTCCCAATCTGGCTAGCACTGTACCTGATATACAGGTGGAGCTCAAACATGATGAGTGCATTTGAGTAAAGAAACAAACGTGGTACAGTATTCTTATTTCTTCCTATACCTTTACTCCAAGCCTCCCCACCCTCCCCCACAGCTGTTATCAAAATAGCTAACTTCAATATTTCCTCTCATGACTGCCATCTTCCTATAGTTTTTGCTTTCCAGAGCCCAAGAACCTTATACAGTGACTGGTATGGTCAGCCATTATTGGAATGACTGTATACAATATGAAAATGGGGGTGGGCAGGGGAAGACTGCATCTAAAAGGATACAGTCATAGGAAATGGTTTGTCTTTTTAGTAGCACAAAGAACACTGAAGCAAGAGAGAATTTTCATGTTGGGTAGCAACCATGGAGGCTCCTCTGAAGGACCTTTCTTCTTTTAAATCAATACCACTGTGAATTTTAATATGTATATTTAAATGGGTACCTTTGCGAAAATCTTTTGAAAATTGTGGCATTTTTTAAATAATTCATTGTAAGGTTAGCATACAGAAACAACTCCTGTCTGATAGAATTATAATGGAAGGAGTTAGCTGAACACCAAATATTTGCAAAATCACTTCAAAAGACATTTGAGGACTAACTACCATGAGGCTTCATATAACTACGGATGTGCTTAAGCAGAGAGGTAATATTGGCTTTGAGAGGATTTTGTGTTTTTCAAAGAATGGTTTAATATGCAAATGATACATTACTTTAAAACTAGAGTTTCTTTGTCATACTATTGTAAGCCATGATCTGGATTGGGGTGGAATGCTGCTGGATTCAGATCCCAGCCTCCTCCTTGTTCCTAAGACAGGAACTATCCGTCACTCAGCTGAAGGTAAGTGGGGAAAGTCTTTGACAAGTTGCTTGGTATTCAGCTGATACTTAGTGAGTAGCCCTGAGGTTGCAGCAGGACTTCAGGAACACCTATTTTAATAACCACACTTCCTAAAAAAGGGGGGGTTGTGACGTCAGAAGAGGTGTTGTTTCACCACGCATAGAAGTAGCCGCAAGAAAGAATCTACAAGCAGCAATTTCTACAGTAATAGATTTTGATGATTTTTTTTCCCAAAATGTTCTGCTGATGCTTGACATTATAATGAATCACGCCAGATCACATCAATCATGTGTCACTTAATACACAACAACCCCCAAACCACAGAGAGGCTGGAAAAGACAGAGTTGGTAACAGGCTACAGTTGGGAGGTATTGATTTTTTTTCATTTTAAATAAGTTTATTTAAACATCAAGATGCTTGGTTTGAAGGGAAAACTATCCACAATCATTTTGTTCAAGAATAATTTACCCCTACTTAAAGGCAGATTGCCCTACTCTTCACAAGTTATAAAAAGTTATAAAATTGTCCTTGGTTTTACAGTGACTGAAAACATTGAACTTCTTTAATGGGACAAAGTATGCAAGGCTTTTGTGGAGTTGGGTTCGTTTGTTAGAATGATGAGATCTAATAACTTAGTAGAATAGAAAGGTAAGAGCGGAAAGAGCACAGCCACTAATGGGGAAAGGGGCTATTTTCACAGAACCAGTCCTTTCCATCAGACCATCTCCATTAGATGTCAACCAAACAGATAATTGGCCCTTTCATTAAAAAAATTAGAAAAGGACAAAAAAAGCACAATATGATTATGCACATATATCAGTTACTTTATGTACAACTAAGGAATGGGGATAGGGGAATAAAAGGACGGAGAAGACTATCCTGGAGTAGGCAGGATGTGGCAGGACCAAATTGGGGTTTTCTAATTGAGAGTGTAGTCTTAGGCTATGACAAAATTCTGAAGTAGAGCTGTAGGTTCCCTTTCTAGTAGATGCCTCCTGTCGGCTGCCGGAACACTCAGCCGTCACTTCATCCTCCATTTCTTTCTTTCTTTTTTAATATTTTTATTTTCTATATTCTTTGTTTACTTTCCAAATGATTTCCCCTTTCCCAGATCCCCCCTCCCCATATGTCCCATAAACCTTCTCTCCATCCCTTCTCCAATCACCTCCCTCCTTTTTCTCTGTCCTTATATTCCCTTCATCCTCCATTTCTTACTATGCAGGTGTGTCTGTTTGGTTGATTGGTTGCCCATCCAATGGGAATCTGACTGTCTCATTGACAAACCGTGTCATTTACAGCAGGCTTTCATTGGTTTACTAAGTGGTGTCTGCCTCTTAATCTTAAATAGTACCACAGAACCTTCCTTCCCCATCATTTTCAAATGATTATGACCGTTGTTTTCAGTCTTGACTCCTTCTGTGGGTTTCTCATTGGCCATGATGAGCAATGGACTCTCTTCAGCCTAGCTGCTGCTTCACAAAATAGGACCAGGTCTGCCCTGAAGCAGACAAGCGGCTCTGGGAGTGAGAGGTGATGGAAACCCCAGAGGTCTTGTGGCAGGAGGTACCCATTTTTAGAAAGAAAAAAATACTGCAAATACATCATAGTTTTACACAACCATCAAATCAAACAGTGTTTCAAAATTCTGTTTGTAATGTAGAGACTAAAGAATAGCTTTCTAGCTGTTCTTTTAGCAGGGGATGTATACTAAGAAAAGTGATGGCCCAGACAAATATTTTAAAGTATTTATGCCATAAATTCACAGATATTGATCAAGTATATTTTTGAAAATGGTAAGTTTTCTTTGTTTTTACATATTTAAAATTTTATTCTCATACAGTTGTAGCTCAAAACTTCCATCTTCAAATAAAATTTAGTATAAAATAGACAAAAAAAGCCAGGTGGAAAGGGCTGATAGAGCTGACTATGGCTGGCTGACTATTGTTGTTAACACTACTGAAATTCGGGATCAAACCCAGAGTAAGGTTTTGTTTCTGAAGTCTACAGCACAGTGAGAACTTCTAAAAGTTGTATCAGTCAGTATTGATGCTACTAGGACAAGAACTTGAAATGACTAGTTTAGAAAGATAAAAGGGTTATCTACGGCCATAGCACTCTGGACACATCCAGTCTCATTTTGTTTCTTAATTTTATTTTGTTTTTTAAGGTCCATTTTGTTTCTTAATTCCGGAAGTTCCTGCAAATGTATCTTTTCTTCTC
This sequence comes from Apodemus sylvaticus, assembly GCF_947179515.1. Classification (NCBI taxonomy): domain Eukaryota; kingdom Metazoa; phylum Chordata; class Mammalia; order Rodentia; family Muridae; genus Apodemus; species Apodemus sylvaticus. Next base: position 129,917,097 of record NC_067473.1, on the reverse strand, counting down.
CTGATGTAATTGCCATCTCAAAGGCTTACTGCTGAATAAGCTCAACCTTTCTTGCTCTTTCTGATTCTAGCTGGATTATTCAGTTCCGCTGTTATGGTTCAGACTGCTCTCCAAGCTGACTGATTCAAAGTGGCTTTTCTCAGCTTCTGACTGAATTGCTCAGCTTGGCCTCAAACTAACTCTATCAATCTGTTCTAATCATCTGGCTCCATCTCATTCCCTGGATCATTCTGTCTTCACCTGTGTCTACCCTATTCTCTCTACAAGCTGTCCCAGTAAAACTGTCCCGATAAAAACTTCTTCTGACCTCCTCCTCCTCCCCCCTCCTCTACTCCCCCTGTCTGTCTCTCTCTCTGTCTCTTTGTCTCTCTCTCTCTCTCTCTCTCTCTCTTTCTCTCTAACTACTATCTTAAGTATTCTCTCTTTCATGTCTGTTCTCATAAGAGTTGGGCATTATCTTATCTGACTCATTCTTTCACATCTTTCTCTGATTTGTCACTTTGTCGGCCCCTAAATTAGACATCACTATCCCATGTGACTGTTTCTTTCTATGAACTAACTTTACCTACATTTAGAGATTAAAGATATCTAATCTAATCTAATCTAATCTAATCTAATCTAAGGATGTGCGCACATTCCAACCAGAGGGATTAAAGGTGTGTGTGGTCCCTTCCCAGAACAACCTTGTGGCTGGATTAAAATTCCTCTACAAGTTTCAGTCCATTATTGGTATGTGTGGCTGCCTTCAGGCCAAGGCAGCATGCTATGACAGCTAGGTATGGCAAAACAGATCCTCACAGCTAGAGTTTGAAAGAGAAAGAGGAAGAGACTGGGATTCCAATATGTTTTTCAAGCCCTTGTCACAAGGGACTAAAGTCTTCCTTTAGGCATTGCATCATAATAGTTCCTGCATATAGTATCATGTGATGGGGGGAGTGGGACAAGCCTTTGGAACATGCACATTTGAAGGATATATATCCAATCCATATCAAAGTGTCATTAGTTATTTTTACTGATCATTTTTATGATTGCATAATATTCTATTGTGTAACTATAACACAGTTTGTTTATCCAATTATTCATTGATGAAAATTTAGTCTTCTATCTCTTGACTGTTATGATTAATATCATATATATCATTGTTAAAATGAATATTGGAAAATGAGAAAACAATTATTATAACTTATTTCCATACCTTTTGTAACACTGAGCTGAAATAAAACATCAACATTTTGCATTTTATGCATAACTGTAACCATTTGAGTCTAGGTAAGGGAAAGTAGCAGTGACAACCTGTTTGTCTTGACACACACTGAAGGCAATCAGCTCATTTGTTAATGGCGTATAGTGTATGTAGCAGGCAAGGCACCATCTGCTCAGAGTTCAAATCCTCACACCTACTTCTAGATGCTCATGTTCATCAGTTCATTGCTCTCTTTCTTAAACATAGAAAATGTTTTAATCTGTAAAATGGGAATTTTAACCACCAGCAATATTACACACATAGACATTGAATACCATGCTTTACATGCAGCAACACCCATATCAACTATGTTCCATCCTCTGAGAAACTACAGTGTTGCTGTCCTTTTATGTGTTGTTCTAAGTCTTTCTTGGTTCTAAAATATAAATGAATCCTAGGCTTGGTGGGCATGCAAATGGCCCAAGCACCAGGGAGGATGTGGCAGGAGGACTGAGAGTTTGAAGCAAGCCTGGGTTACAAACCATGTTCAGAGGACTTGACAATACTCTGTCCAGAAAAAAAAACCCAAAACACAATGAATAAGTATGAATATTTTTCCTAACTTTTCTTATGATTAAAAAAATTTAACTCACCTGAATCACAGATTTTTAAGTACAGAATCAAAGCATATAAACAAGAATTCATTCTTGTCTGCTGTACGGGTACAAACCATTGATCCAAGGGCAGGGAGATTGCTGGGGGTTCTTGCTCAGCCTAGTCGACAACATGAATTCTAGGCCACTCAGAACTACATGGTGAAATATTGTCCCATTCTCCCATCACACACAAAATGGAGAAAAATGAATTAATATTCTCCTTTTTTGACTCACAGAAATATACACAGAGAACAATGCAGTGACTGAAAATAACAGTCAATTTTTTATACCTGTAATTTAGATGCCAGAAAAATATTTACTTATCAAAAGATGTCCCTCTACCCTTGCATCTCTTGCAGCTTTGGTCTTGGACATTGGCTGGAGTATTTTTGAACATTTTCCAATTGACTAGGATATTGAAATGGAAGGTGTAAGAGTCCAGAGTCCAGAATGATGAACTATGGTCTTTAGAAAAGTGTTCATTTAAAAATAATAGCATCCAACTTGTACTCCATGAAAATCAGAGGTGTGTTGGGCAGCCAGAGGCTCAGGGTTTACAAAAAGCCTCTTCCCTTAACCCAAGTTGTAAACGTGAGAGTGAGTCACATGGGAAGAAAAGAGACTATGGCTGCTTTGGTGACAGTTGTCCATCGCCAAGGAAACTGCTCCCTTGGTAACGGTGGTCAGTACATCTGTCTAGTAGCATTTCTAAGACTCGGTCTCTACCATAGAAAATATATTTTAAAGTGAAAACACATAGGAAAAAATACTATTGTAACATAAATAAAAAATAGTGGAGTTGATAAAGATTCCTTCATTCTTATGGCAAATGTGTTAGGAAGGAATAATGATATTAAGTAGAACATGTTTAGGAGTGTTGTCTTATAAATGAAAACTAAAAAAAAACCCCACAATTTAAGATAGCCCATAAAACAGAACAAAACAAATCTAAACCATATAATCTCTGGGCTTGATATTCAGTACAGAAAGAATGCAAGACTTCATAAAAGTGTTTGTAGGAAGTTTATGTCAAACACAGAACACTCACAATTAAAGGAAGCTAACACATTCACAATTGTACCCACCTTAAGGCAACTTGGGCAAGAGGAAGGGAGAAGAGATTAAAGGCCAAATCCAGGAAAGGATAGAATGATAAGAGTGTCAGGAATTAAGAAAAGACATTCTGAAGTAAAGAATGATAAGATGCTTAAGAAAACATAATTTAAAAATTACTTTGCTGGGCAGTGGTGGCACACGCCTTTAATCTCAGTACTTGGGAGGCAGAGGCAGGCAGAGGCAGGCAGATTTCTGAGTTCGAGGCCAGCCTGGTCTACAGAGTGTGTTCCAGCACAGCCAGGGTTACACAGAGAAACTCTGTCTCAAAAAACAAAACAAAAAACTTTATTGCTATTTTGTGTAAGAGTATGCACAGATATATGTGCATTACATGTCTCCCTTGTGCCTGAAGTGGCCACAAAAGAGTATTGGATCACCTGGAACTGGACTTAGAGATAATTCTAAGCCATTATATGGGTGCCCAGAATGAAACTTGGGTCTTTGGCAAGAGCAGCAAGTGCTATTAAAGCCTGAGCCCTCTCTCCAGCTCTGAAAGCATGGCTGGAACCCCCCCCCCACACACACACACATTTAATTCATCCACAGCTCTTAAGGAGTACCAAAAGCCTACAGTGAATTACCATGGATTCTGAGAGACTAGAGAGAGATAAAATTCAAATTTAAAAAGTTGATTAAAGGTAGAAATATACATATCCTAATTCGTGTTACTTACATAAATTTCATTAACGTTTTTCATTTCTACAAAGCTATCTTATAAATCACAATGGACATAGTCAATGAAGGCCGTCATTGATATTAGAATATGAAGAGTCTATGCCAATAAGCAGAAAAGATGCGGTAAAGACAAGATGTGATGTCACAGCACAGATCTGGGAAGCAGCAGATAAGGAAGGGGGCTGAGACAAGCTGTTGGTTATGATTTGAGATGAACCTTAATCCACACACAGGATTTTACAAACTCTCTGTATACATTTTTCTCAACTTAACATACAACATCCTTTTGGGAGAGGTACCATCCTTTGGGCTTGCTCACAAAAGCTTGCTATACTAATGGTCAGCTGTTTGGGAGCGAGTCTCAGAGATGACAGTGGAACACTCTTCGGTCCGAGAAGGCAGGGGAGGAGAGCAGGTGGAAAAGCACAGGCACCGTCAGCTACGTCAAAGATGAATTCCTAAGGGTAGGACCATAAATATGCAGAGATTTTAAGAACACTTTAACCAACTTATTTTACTTATGTTTTACTTTTTATGTTTGTACAAGTGTGAAATATGATAAAAATATGTGTCTAAGTCTAAAACTGTTCTTTTGGGAAGTACAGAATAAAAATTCTAGGTGATAAGAAAGCACTGCATTATTGCTTAGGCAGCAGAACTCTTTCTTCCTTACTGGTAAAGGAGACTTGCTGTGCCACATATTGGCCAGTGTTAGAGGTATAATGAAGTAAAGGACCTACTGTTGGCCACCAGCTTTTAATATTGTAAACACGAGGAACAAAGAGGCAAGTTGCGATGGAAACTCAGACAAAGAAGGACACCATATTCCTACCATCCATCCCAAATGGAAGGAAGCAATAACCATTAAAAAGTTTGAAGGAATGGCTCAACTGTTAAGAGTTTGTACTGCTCTTGCAGGGAAACCCACTATCGTCATGACTCAAAATTGCCTGTAATGGTACCTGCACTCATGCATGTATACCCTCATATAGTCAGACAGACAGACAGACACACATATGTACACATGCATGCACACACATATACATAAATTGAAAAAGACTTAAAAAGATAGACAATTAATATAATAAAAGAAATTCGATAAACACTTTTTTATGGTAAAGAATGCCATCATTAAATAATGAACTTAATCAATTTTGGAGATGACGTTAGCATTTCATTTTAGTCTACCTTTGTCACTCAATCAGAAATCCAATTTAATGTTAGATTTGTACATCAAAGAGCCCAACCAAGTTCACTGTATGTATTTTCCCAAAAGGAAAAGAAAAACGTAACCAAATGCTAAGGTTGATATAGACACATTAATCAGAGAAACACTAAATTTGTCAGTTCTATAGAGCAAGTCGATTCTTTTCGCAGATAAATTATTCTTTCAGACTATCTTCCATGTCAAACATAAAATGGTGTCTTTACAATCCTGGCAGTGAGGTGCGGTACACGTTCTCTTTCAACTGACTTATCTACCAGGGTCTTTTTGTGCCTGCTGATTGAAAAGTCATACTGCACATGTTCCTTTTTCCTGATCTGTTTGACAATGCCCCAGACAAACATTGGAGAGACAGATCCTGCTTGCAATGTTACATCACTGCCTGTGAGATTCTGCTGCAACTCAGCAAGAGAGGACACAATTGCCGCTTTTGAGTGTAACTTCCATTTTGTGCAAAGCTATTTTCACTTTGGCTCATGGACACAATACAAAAATGAAAAATTCCTAAAGGGAATACGGAAATCTGCACACCCTCTCGCTGATTCTTCAGAGCTCATTTTGAGAAATGTATGTGTTTTGAGGTTCACTGTAACAGAAAAACTGTATTGACCAAACCATCTAGCAGATTCCTAGACAGACATAAACCACCTTGCCTATCCATTTCATGCTGGTACTTCCCTTCCTTGAAAAATTGGATTTGAAGACCATTTTCTTTCCTCAGTGATACTAAGTTTTGGGAGTAGCCATTAACTGTTGGAGAAATCTTAGTGATCTTATCTAGTTGTGGTAGAGGCCAAAACTGTGGATATTACTAGGAAGGCCAAGTTCCCTAGCCTGTCCTGCAGCAAGAGGCAGCCATTTTAATGATACTCAAGCTAGAGGGTGTGGACAAAAGCAATCTATGTATTTGTTTTCACTCCTTACCCCTTTCTTTCTTTCTTTCTTTCTTTCTTTCTTTCTTTCTTTCTTTCTTTCTTTCTTTCTTTCTTTCTTTCTTTCTTTCTTTTTCTTTCTTTCTTTTTTTTTTGTTTGCTGTATGATAAATGCCAAAACCTTGGGAAGGCCTCTGGGACTTCCAAGAGGGATAAGCAGTAGAAAGAAAAAGCCTGGATCTATGCATGACTCCATGGAGCAGAGCAATTGTTCAGTTCAAACCCATATCTGGACTAAGAAAGACATCAGCTTCTGCCGTGTTAAAATGATGAAATGCTTGGACCATTTGTTTTTGCAGTCTAGTGTCTCTTAACCAGATTAGCAATGGCAGCAGAAAAGAGAAGTCCCCAACTATGGAGCTATTAGGAGCTCCAGCCCATGTTCATGTTTGAATGGGATATACAGTCCAGGATGTATATGCTAATTGATTTACATATAAATGTAAAATCATCTTCATCTTTGTGACAAGGAGAAACATGGTCCTATCAGAAACAAATGTATGAAGGGTTTTCCTCAGAACCCCAAACAGTAAGGGGAAATGATGTAATAAGAGATTACAGAGCGTGGGGACAAAACTAGGCCAGAGGGCAGCACATCTTGCTCTTCACACAGATATTAGAGAATCAATTGTGTTTTGTATTTGAAAAATCCTACTCTGCCAGTATTGTTAGGGAATGGTGTGGATCTATTTACACAGAAACAGTGTGTGACAGTCTCTCCCCAGTATATGCATACCACCAGAGAAAAGGACATACAAACTCTTTAGCACAGGAAAACAGGCAGAGGACTGGGTAAACAGTGTTCTCCTAAACTTCAGTTGCTTTTTATTTATACCATTTTCTTCCTTTACAGCTGCAGATGATCTTGGGGCTAAGCTTGCTTAAATTTGAGATAGGAGCTTTGTTTGTTTGTTTGTTTGTTTTTTGTTTTTTTCCATCCCACTGAGAGCATCCAAAGCAAGGAAATCTACAGAAAAAAAAAAGGAGGCTAGTTTTTAGTGATGTTTTTGTTTGTTTGTCTGTTTGTTTTGTTTTGTTTTGCTTTGCTTTGCATTTCATGAGTCCCTTAGACCCAAGGTGCTTTGGGAATCCCTATCCTGTGTCAGCCCTGGGGAGGACTCCCCACGGGATGCATTGGGATTCCCTCTCCGTACCTGTTTAGGAGATGCTGTGGCTTCTTCACCAAACACATTTCTCCTGATAGCCTAGATTTTCAGCACTGATGTCCCGTGTCTCAGAGTGTTTTGCAATTCTCAACTGAACTGCATGTTGATAGTTTGAATCTGAGATACTTTTTTTTTTTTTTTTTTTTTTTTTTTTTTTTACAGTATATAGGAAGGCTGCAGCTACAGAAGTCGATGTGTAAACAATTACCTTGAGATGTTCTCCGTTCTTCTCTGGGTCCCTGTCTTGTTTCTTTCCCCAATGACTCATACGTGGAGTCTGGCAATCACACCTTTCCCAACCACATAAACATCAGAGCAGGTTCTAACCAGCCCTGTGTTCTCCATCCATGAGAAAAGGAGCCAGACGGTCAGTCTTTTGTGTTTTCAGATTCATACTTACCTCCCCTTCCCAGAAACAATATACAGGGGCTGGGGGTGTGGAGTGCTGGTAGAGAATGCCCTGAAGTGAGATGCTTCTACTTCTAAAAGGGGTCTCTTTCCACTTGAGAGGGATAATTGACTCCAGGTAGCTATGTTTGAAGGCACAATGGTAGACTTTCAAAGCCAGGCTGTTAATTTGCTCATATTAACTTTTGAGTCACTTGACTGGACAGTTTAGGAAGCAACAATTCTCTTAAGACTCCTATAATTACATTTGGACAAGCTTGTGCATAGGACAAGTCCACCAGCTTATTATAACCGTGCTGCTTTTCACACACCATCTTCATTATCTTGTGCTAAAGAAGAACACACACTCTTCTTTGGGTAATTTTAGATTGGCCACTGACACACTCTGCAGTGTTTATAAAGAAAACAAGACTTGGATGTTGGCCCTTTTAATTATAACTGGCAGAATCGCTACACCCCAAATCACATAATCTCTTCATAATATATCTTTGAAGACATCTGCTTGCAAAGCAGAACAAGGAACTTGAGTTCTAAAAACAAACTTTGCACTAGATTGATTGGTCTGGCGAGCCCTGCTTCTGAAGTACTTACGGATCTTGAAAGATATATCCCTGAACTTCTAGAAAAGTTTAAATAATCTGCTGTGACACGCCATCCAACTGTCCTTGGTTTGGACATTAAGACGGGTGACTTGAGCTCCTATTTTATTGCCAAGTCTACTGGCCCAATGGTCAGCATTGTACATTTCACCAGGCTGCTCTGCTTTGTAGCTTCCAAATAAATGTCTGTCTTGTGTATCATGCAGTGAACTCTAGCAGACCATTTCACCTGGGAAATGCTATAAGGCTATGTTCTAGGTGCTTTGTCTGACATGTTGGAGACAACGGAGCACACAGACCATTCCAGCCAACAATGAAAGCTCATCTATGACATCATCTTGTCTGCTCACTATTTGCTACTTACTTCCCAGACTAGTGACTTGATCAAATCTGCCACTGAAGGACTGTCTTGTCTGTCACTTAGTTTGAAGCCTTTAAACTTGCTGCATGACCTAAAAGGTTAAACTGACCTCTGTTTGGTCATCTTTGCTCTGCAGATGCAATGAAACCTGTCCTCTCTTGAGTGGGAGACTTACTCATGCCCACTTGAGTTCCCCGCCCAAATGCAAGAGCCTGAATGTGGAGCCAAAATCAAATTGCCTACATTGTATGCAGTCATGTAACTCATAAGGCCCCACCCTTTCTTCCACAGCTCTCGCCAAAGAGTCTGGTTTTCCTTTCCTAACACAGCATTTTCTGGAGGCCAGGATGAATGGTTAAGTACTAACAGGACTTTAAGACTGCTGCTGGGAAAGGGGAAGCAATCGCCTCTTACTGAGAAGGTCCAGCCAAATCCTTGTAAATGACTACAAATCCCAGCATTTAGAATATCTGAGAGAAACAAATATTTAGTGTTCTATTAGACAGCTCTTCTCAGGAGCTTTATCCCAAGTAACTGAGCTAGTTATTTAATGTAGGACACTGGCTAGATTCTAGGTGAAGAGATTATTCCCCTCAATATGTAAATAAAAATATATCAAATAAAAAAAAGAAGAGCAAAGGAATAAAAAAAATCTTAAAAAAAATAAAAAATAAAACTTCCATATGCAAGTACAGAATCTAGAATTTAGAAATTAATTAGATACGTAGACATTTCTTAAATGTTTGACATATCCAAAAACCGGTCCATGGATGTTGACATTTGCCGCTATTTTAACAGTTTGTTATTCTAGAGTTGTCCTCCTACCCCCGAGATTTCCTTTTTTCTGAAAAGTGTAGAATAATCAGTTTCTCTTAGACTCTAAGATGTAGAGGAATGAACTCTTAGTCGGGGGGTTGTTTTAGGGTGTCGTGGTACAGCATTATGTTTGGATGTGAGGGATTTTGCTTAGGTTCTGCAAACTGAGAAAGACAATGATTTTGACACACATTAAAGGCTGTGTGGGATCTCACATGTATAGCACCATGTACGGACTTGAGAAACATGGGAACTAGCAATACTTATAATGAGGCCAAGTATGAAAATTAAACATAAATGCTGAGAGAACCAGGAATAATTTATTCTAATGGAGCCAGTTTCCCGCTTCCACTTTGCACATTTCTGGTAGAATTATCCAAAGTGTTTCTTTTTTTCTTTTTTGACAGATCATGCCAAGAAGCCTTTGGCTGAGAGAAACAATGAGAACAGACTAGAGATGATGCAGAAGAAAACGGATACCCTTGTGTGAGGATGCCCTTCTAGAACTTTCTGATACCAGAAAGCAAGACTACAATGTTCTGGAATAAGTACTTTTGTGGTATGCCTTGGCTTCAACAGCAAATGAGAAATTGGTGGGACAGTTGGCTAGCTGGGTCTTGGAGAGGTTTGTAGCCTGTACTAATTCTGCCTTTGCTAATGTGTGTGACTTTATGCCTAGACAGATGCCTGTTTCCAAACCTCTGTTTTTCATGGACAGTATTCTATCACATTTTTTCATGGGTCAGGTAAATCTTCCTCATAGAGAAGGAATAAAAATATTCATGTATACTGCAAAATTATTTGTCTCAAATGTGGTTTTGTGAATCCAAAAAGTCCTTCCCAGACTCAGAGAATTTAGAAAAGTCTGTGACTTTGGTTCAGCTCTCTGCAGTGTGAAAGAAGCAAGCACGGCTACTCCGATTCTCATAGGAAATGTAAAGATATAATTTCTGCAGTGAGTAATGGCACAAATACAATTATGTTTATTATTTTATTCACAGCATTTAATTATGGAGGGAGATGGGTAGTCAGATAGCAAAAGAGCTATAAATGAAGAAAAGGCCCGTCTGTTCTTTCTAAATGGATGTCTTAAGACAACTGAGAAGAACATTAATAGAATGCCCAGCCTAAGACAGACTCCAGAGTTGTAAGCATCCACATGGGATTCGTCAAATGCCGCACTGCTGGCCTGTTTCCCAAACCATTTCTCTGTGGCAAACTGACATTTGACAAGATTACCTTTGGAACTTGGTCTGAGCCTTTGCTATACCTAAGGTAATCTTTCTTTCTTCAGAGGGCATCAGATCCTATTACAGATAGTTGTGAGCCACCATGTGGTTGCTGGGAATTGAACTTAGGACCTTTGGAAGAGTAGTCAGTGTTCTTAACTACTGAGCCATCTCTCCAGCCCTCTTTCTTTTCCTTCCTTCCTCCCTCCCTCTCTCCCTCTCTCCTTCTTTCCCCCTCTCCCCCCCCCCCCATAATAGAGCTATTCAGGAGAAACAGTTTCACAGTCAATCAGTTACTCAGAGACAAATAGAAAACAAACAAAAGATGTCATCTTTAGCCACTTGCTTACCACCACTGCCCTCAAGTAAAATGACCAAATGACGACTTTCCTTATAAACAACAAGTATTTATTTTATAAAACTCTTGGCATTTTTAGCGACGAACCACAATAGCATCACCAGCCTCCAAGGCAATTCTCCTCCCTGAAGACTCCCAGCATGTGCTGATTATAATTTGAACTCCAAAGTTTCAACCAGAACAGAATTTTGCCGGAGCATAACGTTGAATCATTAAAAAAATAATAATAATAAAGCCTGAACAGGTCATAGATAAAATCACATTATGGGGCAATATAATTGTGTATGAAGCAAACAAAACACACCTTAACGCTGGCAATACACTTGGCTATTCAAAATATAGTTAATAAGTTTCCAAACATGCAAATTCTAATTTTAAAATTAAGCCTTCCAATTGCCAATTTCTAAAAATGTAATGAGTTTAGAGTGGCCTTTTTATTATGCATGGTTTTATGTCTTTGGATTTTGAAATTACCTAGCGTGCATTTTCAACTTTGCTACAATTTCCCGGGCTGTTTTCATTTCTATTTTAAAAAGGCTAAACAGTAAGACGTGCTTCTGTTTTGCATTCTAATTGCACGTAACTGATTTGTACAGCAGAACAAAAACTCATTTTCAGATTAAGAATTGTGCACCAAGAAATAATTATTGTTCTACTAGGAAAAAAAAAATTCCCTCTTTCTCTCATCTTTGTGAACGGTTCTCCAGGTTCTTCCCAGGTTGCCTGCTTTCCTAAGCCAGCAGGCATTGCTGTTTGGGGACTAAAATAATGCAAACGGGAACGGGGTCTGCATGACTGGGCCCTGTCCTTCCTCTCTTGCAACATAACACTTGCCTTTCATTATTTCATCTTCAACAATCAAGGGGTGACTAAATGGTTGCAGGTGGTGACGAAAATAAAAGCTATCCATCATTATTTATTAGGCATGAAAAAGATACACAATAATGTAATTTAATCTCAGAGCAGACAATTATTTCCACATATTGATAATACAATGTGAAAACTGTCATGAATTCTAATATGATATTTGGGCTTTATTGGTGCACCGCAGCCAGCATGACAAATAATGAAATTGTATCAAAAAGAGGGAAGAAAAGGAAAGGTAATTACGTGCATATGTCAATATCACGGGTGGAAAACATATCGCTAAAATTTTATAGTGTCTTCATTACAACTTGACCAATTCAAGTTTCAAGTCAGAAGAATGTATAGCTTGGAGTTCTCACAATTTATAGCAAAGCCTGTGGCATGCACTCTCAGCCTCAAGACTGTAAAGCGGCATCTATGTTTCATCATGTCAAACTTTTGAAGACCAGCCAGTCTGCTAAAATATTTGTGAGGAGGGCTGGAGAGATGGCTCAGCCATTAAAGGCTAGGCTCACAACCAAAAATATAAAATATCTATGAGCAGTATATATACACCATTGTCTCAAATTTCCAGCATGTTCTTCGGCTCCCTTCAGTCTGGTAAAAAAATCCAACGATGAAAAGTGTGATCCTTAGTTTGCTTAGCATGCAGGAGGCTGGAGGGCCCATCTTTCAGCCCAATGAAATAAATGCTTGAAAATCAAGGTCTTTGGGAGGAAAAATCCTGACTAAATTAATGGTTAAAAAAAAAAAAAAAAAAAGCAAAGTCTAGTTGGTTTTTTTTTTTTAAATCTTTTTATTTTCTATATTATTTGTTTACATTCCAAATGATTTCCCCTTCAGGGTAAATGCTTAATGCTTTTTTCCCCAAGAGAGTCTATATGAGAACAGGACAAGGGGACTGGGAGAGACAGGAAGCAAGCTATGACCTTTATAGTCAGGAACCTGGAGCAATGTACCACTTTTTTTTTTTAAACCAGTAACAATGTATTTACTTTCTAAAATAAAAAACAAAACAGAATGAATAAAAAACTATTTAGAGTTTCATATACCTACCAAAATATAAAAGTACCACAATCTTAACAAATTCTAAAGTTTGGGTATATGAATTAACAATACATAGTACCCATGCCTTGTCCAAAGAATGTACCACAGGCATAGAAAGATCAGATAGAAACTAGGTCTGCTTCTTGGGAACATTTGCATTTTATGGCTTTTTCTTTATAAATACTTTGGTTTCTACAGACACTGCAGAGTAAGGCATGAAGGAGACAAGGGATGGGGAGCTGGCTCAGGGGTTAAGACCGCTGGGCTGGTTGCTCTTGCAGAGGACCCAGGCCTGGTGTCAAACAAACAACCTCATGGCAATTCATCACAGTCTTTAATTCAAATTCCAGGGTATCTCATACCCTCCTCAGGCCTCTGAGGGCACGAGGCATGCAAGCCGTTCACAGACATACATGCAGGCAAAATACCTATGCATATGAAAGAAAGATTTAGAAAAAAACTAACAAAAATGAAATAACAGCAATGGTTCTAGAGTATGTGTTTACAACACAGCACACCCACGCAGTGTCCATGACAGTACACTGATTATGGTCATGGAGATGAGTTTGTTCATATAGATTAGTGGTATAAATACAGACTTAGAGGATAAGAAGAATGCTTAGTAAAAGCACCTCTTAGAGTTATTGAGAAAGGAAAATATTTGGAAGTTGACTTTGGGTATGGCCTAAGTAAGACCTAGAAGTGGGGGGGAAAAAACCTATGTCAGAGTAATTGCAGCAGTATGACCATTCTGGGCCAGAGGAGAAAAATGTATGTATCACGTGGTTATCCAATTTTAAAAGAGGACTTAAGAACAAGTGTCGGCACTGGTAAGGAAAAACAAACGAAAGGAATCATTTAGAAAGTCAACAAGCCACAGGAAATCTGGAGACTGTTTAAAAACACCTTATTGGAAACCCAGCAAAAGTATATGCTGAGATCAAAGGGATGCTTGGAAATGTGGCCCTTGTGAGGAAACCAGGGAGATCCACAAGCTATGGCAGGGCAGGTGTGAACAAGAATGCAGGCGGGCCAGGAGAGAACCCAAGAGGACCTCGAAAGTGACTCCAAAGCTATTAAAAATGTTCTTCAAAATACACCCATGGCAAAGAACCAAGCTAAGAACTAATGGGCTGGTCAGGAGACTCACTCACAGAAAGTCTTCTCAAAGGATGGGATGTCTTCTGAATTCACTAAGTGTGGACCATCCATTCACCTATCCACGTATTTTCATATTCAGTTGTGTATTGTACCATCTACCCACTCCATCATCCATTTGATCTTCTATAAACTCAGTGCAAAAAACTACAGAATGCTTAGCTCACACCCACCGCACTTGAAATTCAATACAGAGAGTATAAGAATACATGTCATTAATTCCATGTGCTTCTTCCCTCTCCCATTTCATGGACACATGACTTCTATTTAATTATCTATTCACCCAACCTTTGGAGTAGATAAAGTCCTGAGACTTCATGAGTCATTCATTCATTTCTTTGCTTATTCATTTGATAAGCATTTGTGTTTTGAAAATGTGCCATTATTTAAGATAAAATCAGTTATAAAAGAATAATATCTTAGTTAAAATCTAGGTGGTTTTTATAGCAGAACATTACAGTAGATACAGGCAGTACAGGCAATAAATACTAATCATAACATCAAAATCAAACCATTCAGTATTAAGAAAGGCAGTTTTGGGTATCTGAGTGTCTAAAAGCAGAAATAGTGCTCTATTTAAAGACCCAGTTGGAATGAGGCAGATGAAGGACACCGGGAAGTGAGAATGGTCAGATGGCACAAGGTCAGATGTGTAAAGGATGCTGGAGTCTGTCCCAAGAGCAATGGAAGTCACCGCAGTGCTTTATATAAGGATGATGGTTTTTGTTTGTTTGTTTGTTTTGTTTTGTTTTTGAATAACTGCAGTAGCATCCTATTTGGTCCTAGTAAAACTGGAAGTTCTTGGAATAATCTGTGAACTCCTCTATGTCCTGTCCTCTGTAGGTACTTGGTGTTTTATTTACCATTGTTCCTTGCTCCCTGTGCTCTAGCTACACTTGTCTTTCACACCTTCTGGTTGTCTACCCCACCCCCTAGAACCTCACCCTATTTACCTTCTGCAAGTTTTTGCTCAAGTCAGCTCTGTTTTGTTGGGCAGATGTGAGTCTCATATCTAAAGCTGAAATTGCATTGCCATATTTTATCTTACCTTGTATGATGATTGGTTTTGGTTTTCAACTTGACCACACCTGGAACTAACTAAGAGACATGTCTCTGTGTCTGTAATGGTATATTTTGGAAAGGTTAACTGAGAGGAAAGACTCTCCCTTAGAGTGAGTGGCAACTTCTGTCATCAATGCAGACAGAAGGACTCTTAGGAGGAAAGCTTTTGTGTTTTGCTTTCTTTCCTTTGCCCCTTGCTTGTAAGCAATCTACCTCATTGCTGCTGCTGCTGTCATTTTTTCGGTGGCTTTAGAACACTTCTGTTTCCAAGTGTGTATAGAAGACCAGTGGCTATCTGAGAAGCCTTCAGGTTCCAGGGTTATATTGGGATTGTCGAAGCACCCAGGCTTACAGACCAAGCGGATATCAGCATTCAGGCAGCCATGATCAGCACTGACTGTCAGCCAATTCAGTAAGCCCCATATGTGACGTATATTCTTTCTATTGCTTGGTTATTCTAGAGAACTCCAATACCCCTTGCTTTGTGATTTCTTCTTCTGATGTAAGAGTTGTTGTCATGTTTCTTTTTGCTCATTATCCCCATTCTCTCGGTAGAATATATTTTCCACAAGGGCAAGAATTCTTTCCTTTGGTCCACATATTTATGCTCACCAATTAATATGCTATTCATAAAAAAACATAATCATTTGCTGAATAAACAAATCAATGAATGTATTTGTCATGTGAGCACACTGACATTTTCAGAAAATTATACTGTTGAAGGTTAATGGATAAGCTTGGAAGAGGTGAGCTTAGCTGAGGGAGAAGGAGAGACTGCTTGAAAAGCCTACAGAGGGTTGAGGAACGTAAATATGGTTGGATACTATACTAGTTTATGTTATTTAGGAGATAGTATTATCAGGCTCTAGATTGGATACCTATTGGGATATTCTAGGTCTGCCTCACTCTGGTTTTCTCATTGATAAATATTCAACAAATTCATAAGTTGATTACTAAGCATAGGCACTAAGAAAAATTAAATTACATTAACTTCCAATAGCCTATATCAAAACACAGGTGATATGTATTTTTAAAAAAATCATTGCTTCCTACTTACTTTATTTCAGCTTTGCACTACGGACACCGTTGATGGTGTTGATATCTATTCTGTTTCCATGGTGAAACACTCCATGATGGTGTGCTCTTGTGAAAAATTTTCTCATCATCCATTTTATGTCCTATTGTGTGTTAAAATCAGCTATGGCAGAAGGATCTATTTTTTGGCAACTGTCAAATACTATAGCTCATTGTTCTGTTAATTTTGTAGGCCTGAGAAAATGATGGAGAAAAATGGTGATAATTCATATTAAAATTTTAAAAAATCATACTAAATTTAACAGTATGTCTAGTCTTGTCTTAGATATCTCATTGCTAATACTTCAAAAACTTCAGGCAGTCTTCTCCCAATATGTGACAACAGTGACTTGTTTCAGGAACTTATCCACAACATTGACAGAACACATATCTGTTACACATTCGCTATGCCATGTCTGACTGAGATACAAACTATCAACCAACCTATATATCAGAAATACAATCACATATTAGTTCCAACTATAAGGTAGTGATCTATGTAAGAGTTTTATAGAAAGCCATGAGAAACACTCTGTAAGAACCAACTGGCTATTTGAAATAAAGACTAGTGTATATTGTACTTTTATTTATAAACAAAACACTATGTATTTATTTATTTAATTCATTTACTGAATACCTATACCCAGAACCTCTTGTATGTAAGGTAAATGCTCTACTAATGAGTTATTCCTCCAGTCCTATATGTTTTTATATCAATAAAATCTATGAAAAATTTAATTATACTTACATATGCTTTTTTCCTGGTAGGGGAGAACTTGTGAAATATGTAGTAATGGTATAAATAGCAAGAGATAAAGAGAGAGGCAATTGTCAAAAATGATGTCTGTTTACTTCTTATTCAACTACTGGACCACTATATCTGAGTCACATCCTCCCAGCCCCAAAGAACATTAGGCAAGAACTAGTTATATAAAGGAGGGATAGGGAAACCGTATTAAGACAAAGCCAACGAGAGAGCAACCTTGAAATTTAAAAGGCAGATATTAAGGTTAGGTAGTATGATAGTTTTGCTGACTTGACACAATTTAAAACCACCTAGGAAAAAAAGTCTCAATGACACACTCTCTAGATCAGTTTGGTCTGTGGCCATGTCACTGGGAGAATTATTTCAATTATGTTCATTGGTGTGGGCACAATTCCACCCATCGATATGACCATTCACAAACTTCCAAGAACTCACAAAATTCCAAGAAGACAGTGTGAGATGCAAGTTTAAAATATCAGGAGTGAGTATGTGTTTCTTGTTATTGAAGTTCAGCCTTAGTCTGTCTAAATAAAACGCAAGAGATTATTTCAATATTGCTGTACCTGTTGAGGCTTGTTTTGTGCCCGATCACATGGGTCAGTTTTGGAGAAAGTTCCATGAGGTTTGAGAAGAAGGTATATACTTTTGTTTTGGGGTGAAATGTTATGTAGATATATGTTAAATTCATTTGGTTCATAACTTCTGTTAGTATTCACTGATAAGTGGATATTTAGCCAAAAAGTACAGAATCCTCATGATATACCCCACAGACCCTAAGAAATTAAACATGAAGGAAGACCCAAGTGAGGATGCTTAAATCCCATTTAGAAGAGGGAAGAAAATAGTCATGGGAGGCAGCAGGAGGGAGGTATTTGTGTGAGAGAGGGGAAGTGGAGGGGCATAGTGGGGGCAGGATCAGGCATGGGTTGAGGGAGACAGGGGAGAAGCCCAGAAAGCCAGGAGAATGAATGGAAATATGCAGCTGCCAAGGGTAGGATGGGGGAACCTCTAGAAAGTCCCAGAAACTTGGGATTGGGTGGCTCTAAGTACTCAGTGTGGGTGATCTTAGCAGAAATACCCAGCAGTAGGGAGATAGAACCTGTAGAGAGCACCTCTGGAAGTTAGACAGGGCTCCAGTGGAGGCATGGGAATACCAAACCACCTTCAAAAATTTCAACCCCAAATTGTTCCTGTCTAAAAGAAATGCAGGGACAAAAATGGAGCAGGAACTGAACGAATGGCCAACCAGTGACCGGCCCAACTTGGGATTCATTCCATGTGCACACACCATACCCTGGCAATATTACTGATGCCATGTTGTACTTGCAGACAGGAACCTAGCTGGCTGTCCTCTGAGAGGCTCTGCTGGCAGCTGATTGAGACTAATGCAGATACTTAGAGCCAACCATTGGATTGAGGTCGGGGACCCCTATGGAAGAGTTAGAGAAAGGATTGAAGGAACTGAAGGAGATGTCAACCTCATAGGAAAACCAACAATGTCAACTAACCTTAACCACTGGGAACTCCCAGAGACCAAGCCACCACCTAAAGAGCATATGCAGGCTGGTCCAAGGCCCTTAGCAAATATATAGCAGAAGACTTCTTTCCCTGGCCTCAGTGGAGACATAGGGGGCACCCTCTCAGAGGTGAAGGGGTAGTGGATGGGGGTGAAGGGGAGCAGATGAGGGCAACATTTATAAATAATAAACATAAGTAAATAAAATGATGAATTAAAAACCATCAGGAATGAAACAGAACAACACTCCATGCTTTGGAGACATCAAAAGCATTATTGACAACTGTACACAATTTCACAGCTCAAATTACCTGGGCCCTTCAAATACAAGTAAACCCAACTCATCTAATACAACACAAGATGCCCTAGGCCCCTAACCACCAAGGAAGTTGAATTTGTGATTGAGAAAGTGCCTCACAAAACACTTCCTAGCCCCAGATGGACTCGGTGAAGAATTTCTCCAAATGTTTGAAAGATTAGTATCGGAGGTACAGGATCTCTACTTGAAACACAGAAGAGGGGACACTTCTCAATTTATTTTAGGAAGCTAATGTTACTATGACCATAACACTAAAGACAGCATATATTCCGCATCCATCCAGAAACAAGACTGAAAATAAATCTTAAGACTACTATCGCTTCTCCGCCTTTTGGCTAAGATCAAGTGAAGACTACTAGTCCTCATTAGTTTGGATCAAAACCTTATATCAAAATATTACTAAACAGTTGCTGGAGAGATGCAGTTGCTGGATCTTCTTCTAGAGGACCCGGCCTTGACTCCTGTAACTCACATGCAGCTTTCAAGTATCCCTGTTTCTATTTCCACTGGATCTTCTATCTTTTCCTGGCCTCTATGAGTATATTACACACAAGGTTCGTAGACAGGTAAGCAGGCACAATACCCATACTTATTAAAAAAATTATTAACAATTTTAAAATATTAGTAAATAGAATCAGTAATATATAGAAATAGTTACATACTAATGTCAAAGAGACTCTATTCCAAGAATGAAGGACAAATTTAATGTGTGCAAAATTGGCATGGTCCACCTCATTAATAGTTCAAGGAAGAAAACAGATTCAGAAGAAAAAATTCAATCACCATCCATAGTTGAAGTCTCACGGATCATTCACAGAAGACTCTCTCTCATCATATAAAGAATATTCACAATTTTCTTGAAGTCAGTATCATACTGACTAGCAAAGATGAGACCTTTTTGTCCTAAGCCCAGGGGAGAGGAAAAGGACATCTGCTCTTGCCTGCACTGTTTCAGTGTTGTTCTACCAGAACAACCCCCTAACTGCTGACACCGTGGATGTGAGAACCAACCAATGCTGATAGCTAGTGATAACCAGTGATGTGGCTTCTTCGAAGATGTTTGTTATGAGAAAGACCTCCTCAGAAGGTGGCATATTAAGCCACAGACATGCAGAAAGTCCTGGGAACCAAAGGACAGCCACTTAGTATGGAAAAATTAATCTGATTAGTAGATGGGGGAAAGCCAGGAAGAGATTTTTCTTTAGTAGATACATGGATGGCACAGGAGAACACACGGCATCACTAGTCATTAAAGAAACATACATTAAAAGAAACAGCGTCCAACTGCTATCAGAATGCCTTAAACGAAGCTCCCAGACAATGCGTGCTGGTAAGAAGAAATTTGATCCCTCACATTTAGAAAGCTTGGCAGTTTCTTTAAACAACAACAAAAACAAAATGTAAAACTATCATGACTTAGCAATTTCACCATTCTCCCACCATTTCAGAGAAGTGAAGACGTATGTTCACCCAAAAACCTGAACACAGATGTTTATAGCAGCTTTATCCATAACAGACCAGATGGGGAACCATCCACATGTTTTTCAGTTAAGTGAGTGGTTAAAGGAACTCGGGGCCATCCAGACTGTAGAATATTACTTAGCAATAACAAGAGACAGACTTGTAATACATGCAGCAACTTGGAATAATCTCCAGAGGGGAAAAAAAAAAGAAACATATTTGGGTTAAGGAAAGCCAATTTTAGAAAGTTGCATACTGTGTGGTTTCATTTGTAGGTCTGGTTCTGGAAACATTAAGGGTTAATCGTGGCCTGACTCCAGGCTGACAGAGAAGGTCACTGGGCATAGTCTTTCTTTCTTCAGCAAATAGCTTCATGTTCTCTCCTAATTTTCATTCTCCTTACAGTGGGACAGTTAAGCATCCCTGACCAATCACTTGTAAGGTGAATTTGCCCTCAGAGGCAAACTCTGTTACTCACAGTACAATTTTGTAGCCACCCCCCCCACCCTGATCCTCCCCCTGTTCCCACAGCTCTTCACTTACCACTTCACTTACAAGGCAGCAACAGGACGTGAGAGGCTGGGTTATCTGAGTGACTACCTGGGAGGCAGATACACACACACAATTAAGCAAGAGATACCTTTTTTATTGTGTTAATCCACTGAGAACTGTTGCCATGACACAGTTAAAATTAAAAGAATAGTATGTTCGATGAAGGAGGTAAAATTCTAAAGGTCCAAGAGAAGAAATCAGTAAGATAAAATAGAGTTAGAAACAGATATGGACTGAAAATGCCTCTTCTCTATGAATTAAGCATCAAATGAAGGCTACTGAAATTAATGTTTGCTCATATGAAAAATCTGAAAAATTGCCCATATCAAATAATCCTCAAATAATTTGTTGCAAATAAATAAATGAATATACATGTATGTATACATAATATATGTATTATATATATATTGATATAGCACTTGGGTAGAGTGTATTAATCCTAATAGCCAGTCCATGTTCAAGGTTCTAGATCTAAATTTAAATTAAAGTACTGGTAATATGAAGACGAATTTAAATTCTAAGGTCAGGCTGGATGGTTCTTCAGAAGAGGGTGAGGGCTCTTCTCACCAAGCCCAACTACAAGAACTGAATTTCATCCCATGGATTCACATAAGAAAACAGCTGATTTCTGCTACTGGTCACTTGTGACACTGCCACATATGAACACACACATATATACACACACATATGCATGCATGCACACAAATAGATTTTAAAAAGCAATTAAATTCTAAACTGTCTAATAATTTGTTATCACTTAATAACGGCTTCTCACAGAGGACCAATTCTGCTCCTTTCTGCACCCTTCAACAGTGTATAGAAGCAAACATGGAGTTGGGGCAGTCAGTCAGCTCACATCTAGAAAAGTTCTCTGCTTTTGCAGCCAGCTGAAACTGCTAAGGCAAACCTCAGCAGTTGTTTCTGGACCCCAGAGTCTCTGCATGTCTGCCCCTTGCCTTTCTTACAGCATTAATTAGTTCTTTTGGTATTAGCTTATTCTTATTAATGAAAAAAAATGTGTTCCCATACCCACCATCTTAAGCCATAGCCCTGTCCCTAAACTCCCTTGCACCTGTTCTGACCTTCTCATGGCAAATCCAGAGTTGGCTCTCACCCTTTGTATACTTCTGAAGAGCCTTTGAAAGGTCACTCCTCTCTCTCTCTTCTCGGTTATAAAGTGCTTATCCATCCTCTTATTTAGCACTGCTGGGAGAGCTCTCTCTCTTACCACCATTCTCTCTTCTTCCCTTCTCTCACCCCCACCCCTTCGCGTTCTTCAAAACTGCATTTGCCTCATTTTCAGTACTGACTTATGCTGTTGGCTCTGCTCTTCCTCTGTTCATTTATTCTACAATTAAAATTGCGCTACCTTTTTATTCTTCTTTTACTCTGCCTATCATCTATCTACTATATATCTGTCATCTATCTATCTATCTATCTATCTATCTATCTATCTATTTATCTAATCTATTTTACTATCTACCATCTATCTAGTATCTATCTATATCATCTATCATCTATCTATCTTCTATCTATCTATCTATCTATCTATCTATCTATCTATCTATCTATCTATCTATCTATCTCATCTATCTACTATCTGTATCGTCTATCTACTATCTATCTATCTATCTATCTATCTATCTATCTATCTATCTATTTATCTGTATGCATCTATGTATTTGTATGTGTGTTGGGGTATATGCACCATGGAGTTAAGGTCACAGGACAATGAAGTACTCAGTTCACCCCCTATGAGTTCCTAAGATTGAACTCAGGCCCTCAGACCTAGCAGTAAGTCTCTTTCCACTCAGTTATCTCCCTGAGCCTCCTTTCTCTCCTGTCCTGTATTCTTGCAATGCCCATGGCTCAGTCCTAGGCCCAGTTATTGTTAACCTTTCTGCCTCCTAGATCTAGTGTACCTATGCCCAGGTTACAGCCCACTGGATAAAACCAGTCAGTATAAAGGAGGTGGTAAGTATGTGCCTAGAGAGAAAGCTCAGATGGTGAGAGCTGTTTCCATCTCACAGCTGGCCAGCAAACTTCCGGTCCTGCCAGCTATGGTAAACTATTTCAATCCAAGCCTTCTACTCAGCTTGGGACAACTTGGATAATTATGTAGTTTTTTTCTTTTCCCACCTAAAAATATTTGCCAGAGTGATTAATGATAAGGTAAAAGAAATTTCAAGAAAAATCCTTAAGCAGCTCAAAGAAAACTTTTAAAGTGGGGGTGGGAAAATTGCAGGGTATAGGTTGACTCCAGCCAGCCATGTGGTTAGACAGCATACAAGTGGAAGAATGGCTTTTATATTAATAGATATGGGAAAAATAATCAAACTAGGAGTACTGTTTCCTGACACATGAAGTTCTATGACATTCCGACTTCAGCAGCTGTACATAGGAGTTTATTAGATTAGTCCCATGCCCACAGCATTGATGGCTGCTCTTTGCAGTCTAGGCCTTGAGTAGCTGTGGCAAAGATTAAATGTTCTAGAATGGCTAAAACATTTATCACCTTGCTCTCTCGAAGTTTAAAGCCTTGTTTAACTGGATTTGAGCAGCGTACCTGTTCGTGTTGTCCACTCAGTCAATAGACTCAAAGATCCTGTGATCGCATTCAGGACTTGCAGATCTTGGCAGCCTGTAACCTGCAAGCTGTAAACCACCCACCTTTTCTCAGAGACACACAAGGGGAACTGTCCTTCCAGAGCTAATGGATGTTTCCAGAAAATATTCAGATATTGCTGTTTATATCTGTAGTGCATACTTCTATTTTGTGTGTATGTGTGTGCATATGCATGTGCATGTGTGTGCGCGTGTGCATGTGCACGTGTGTGTATGTGTGTATGTGTATATGTGTGTGCATGTGTGTGTGTGCATGTGTGTGTAGTGCACGTATGGGAATGTGTAGATGCACATGTGTGTGCATGCTCATGCAGAGAAACCTTGGACAAAGCACATCAGGAATTATTCACCTTGGTTCTTTTTTTTTTTTTTAAGACAGGGTCTCTTTAGCTTAGAGTTCACCTATTCAGCTACTCTGGTTGGCCAGTTACTCCTTGGGATCCTCCTGTCTCCTCCTCCCCAGCACCAGTCTGATTTTATGAAGAACCTAGGTATCAAATTCACACCCTCATGCTGATGCTACAAGTGCTTTATTGACTGAGCTCTCCCCTTGTCCCTGTTGTGCAGCTCTGCAGAATAGAGAACAGCACCTCTGGATGCATTCTGCACCTTGGAATTCCTAAGTGCATACTAGCAATACTTCATGTGTTATCCAGAGTACTTGAGTGAGAAGGGAGACTGACAAAGACATATGGACTTTTCATTAAACCAAAAAACCAACAAACAAAACCAAAAACAACCAAACAAACTCAAGTGTGTCATGGTTGCTTCAGTGAGAGTTGTGACCTGATCTGCACTGAAGTGTCCTGCGACTTCTGCTCGGGCATTTCAGCAGATGCTCTCTGTGAGTTTGAATATCCTTCCTACTGAGGCTCTTGTTAGAACAAATGGTCTTGTTAGAAGAGAGCAGATCACATCCTTCTACTTCCAACCAAAATGGTAAGGGACTAACAGCCTTCTGCTTACTGCATCACCCCTTCCCCCTGGCTGCCACCCAGAAGTCATTTTCAGGTGGGACTGTCATTTCATTTTCTCTGTAATGAAGCTAACCTAGCTTAGGAAGTAATGAAGAAACTCAAAGCAATGTGGTGTTCTCAGTGAGAGCTGTTCCCCATGGTCTCAGGCATTCGAATGCTTGGTCCCCAAGTTGCTGGGGCTGTTTCTGTAGATTTAGGTGGTATGGCCTTGGTCACTAGGGCTGGCTTTGAGATTAAATGGCTGCTAAAGAGATTAAAGAGTTTGCTCTTTCTGCTTTACGGTTATAGTTTGGGATTTGAACGCTCACCTCCTGCTCCCGCTGCCATGCCTGTGTCTGCTGCTATGCCTCCCTGCCATGATGGAGTCCTAAGCCCAAATAAACACTTCTGTAAGTTGCTGTGGGCATGATGTTTCAACACAGCAACAGAAAAGTCATGAATACAGATGGGGACCTGGGAACCCAGACAAAAATATCTCCTAAATTTTTATTGAGAAACTATAGTCACAGATATTTGCAAGGTCCCAACCCCTGTGTATTTTTTAAAACTTAAATATAGTCAAGTCTTTGGAGGGAAATAGTCACATTTCTCATTGATTGCCTATAACAACTAAATGTATCCAAATCGAATCTCATATTACTGGTGTTTAGAAGTTTCATTCCAACCATGGCTGCCAATTCATTTTAAATTCCTTTTACTTTCCAATAATCTACCACATCCCTATAACTCACCCAATGCTCCAATGGTTATTAAATTTGAATACTACTGGGTCACTGTGATTTTTTTTTTTTGTCAGTGTGTAATTACATTGGAGCTGCATATTTGTTAGAAGAGTTAACGAGTTTAACAGGCTTCTCTTAAGAAGTAGATAGAAGACTACAAATTCATGAGGGCTTATGACTTTTTAAAAGAAAAAATGAAAGAAGGAAGTCCTAGAATCTGTTTCTGGATATGGCTACAAAATATCTTGAGATGTTTACAAAATTCAAAGGTAACATGCAGAAAAAAAAATGGTTGTTTTCCAGCAGAGTTGAAATTACAATTTCATTATAATTGCATACACACATTAAAACTACACACACACACACACACACACACACATACACACACACACACTTTGTGTGTAAAATAACTGACATTTTTTGTGAGGATCCCAAAATTCCTTCAGAAGTTTGGCCAAGTCAGCATAAAATGATTTCACAGTATTGAACTTCTCTCTGTGAGAGAGGTCCCTGGCTTAACCATTTTTGGAAACTTCACGGTGCTCACTCAGTCACTGCAGGATAACACTGGAGATCTCTCATTCAGTGATGTAGGAAGATGCTAATAACTTTTCCTAAGCCCAGTCTGTACCTGTCTCCTCAGGACAAGCTCCCTGACTTTCTTCTCATCTTGTGTGTACTGCTTGGACTGCTTACAGGAGAGTTCTGTGGCCACTCTTTCTTGCTCACTGTTTTGTCACCCCAGACTCCAAGACACTTGACACTTGGTGAAAACAGATGTGCGCTGTGTCTGTAGCACCTAGACCATCAGTTACCAGCTAATGTTACCATGTTGAGTCTGAGGATACTCATGATGCTGAAGAGGTGATATTTTATTTAATTTCATTTGTAGTGGTTTGAGTTGAAACATTCACTTCTGTTCATATTAGACAGCACAGACCCATATAGTGTCTTTCTAAATAGAATCTGTGACTTCTTTAAAAGCTAGATCCTGAATTCCAGAAGCACAGGGACCACGTTTTGACTAGTCTGTGCATTCATATATTGACCACACCCAACCATCATCTCAGGCACACAGTAGGTGCACACTTAAAAAATGTTCTACAGCTTAGCCCATGGTATGGTGCTCCCTACAGTCTTCCCACCACAGTTAACCCAGCCTAAAGGCTTCTTCAGAGACAGACTCTGAGGTCTGTCTCCTAGGTGACTGTAGAATTCATCAAGTTGACAATATTAACTATCAAGATGACAAAACGAAAACTACACAACGACAACAATTGAACTCTAGACTAATACTCTGATGCTGTGTAGGATAGGAATTGCTTACTTTCACTTTAAGAAATATTTGAAACATTTGCCAATAAATTTTATATATCAGAATCTTAACATAAATATGGTAGATTTCTGTCCATTCTTTCCCTCGGGTATACTAGGGAGAATCAGCCAACAGAAAGTGTCTCTGGGTTTGACAATTAATCTATGCTAGCCCTTTACAAATACTTTCAAGCTAATATCATTTTATTTTTTGCTCCATCTGGAATAAAGGAAAGGATATGTGCCACACCATTTTTGACTAAAAGATGACCAGGTTAAGGGCATTTGTGAATGATGTTTTGAGAGCTAATGTCCATATGGTAAACATAGTTGATACACACAGTATCACACTGTATACGAGAAATCTACTACAAGGTATATCTCAAGCATTTATTCATGAAAAGTGTCTAAGCAAGGCATTAGAATAGCAATTGGCTTGATTGTGATAATTATTTCACAGTAAATACATAGATCTAATTTATCACTATTTTTTAAATGTGATTTTATTTTTTAGTTATACTTTAGTGAAATTGAAAAGATAAAATATACAATGGAAGATATGGTTAGATATTGAATTAGTTCCAAAAAATGATTCAGGTCATTGAAATTGTCTACAATACAAATTTCAACCCTCCATACTCCATAATACTCAGTCATGATACCAGGGGCAATAAAATGGTCAAATTTGCAATCCTAGCCAAGCTGGGAAACCTGTGAGGGTAAAGTTTAGGACAGCATCAACTTTCATTCTCACAATACATAGGCATGGAGTACTGGGTAAAGCACATTTTTCATTCATAAGTAATATTTTACTTGGTTTGAGTGTATGCATGTTTATGTGACTGTGGGTGCACATGCGTATGCATATTGTGGGGAAAACCTTGGGCATCGTTCCTCAGGCACTGTCCATCTTTTGGAGGTAAGTTCTCTTAATAGCTTAGGATGTACCAAATAAGTCAGGTTGGCTAGCCACTGTACTCTAGGGGTCCACCTGTCTCCACCTCCCAGTGCTGGGATTGCAGGCATGCATTACTATGCCGGGCCTCTATTCACTGCACAGATGAGAATATTGAGACAGAATACAGAAGTACACAGTCTTCTGAGTGGCAGAGGCAAACTTTTAAACTGTTTTGTGATTACCAAGGATACCTTTCCTTTATTTCTAGACTATTATGAATAATTAGGTATTTTCATGCTCAGAATGCCTTGCTCTATCTTAGTAAAAGGACAATTATGAGGCCTTATATTTTCTGAATCCCTTCATAAAATAAACATACTTTAAAAACACCCTAGATAGTATTCATTAGACTTCCTTCTTCCCTCTGTCCTTCCTTCCCTCCCTTCTCCCCTCCCTCCCTCCCACCCTTCTTTTTTAATTGTTTTGTGAGAGATCTTTCTTTGTAGCACAGGCTGGCCTTGAATATGTAATCCTGCCACTTGAGCCTCCTCTGTGGTAGGATTGCAGGCCCCTGAGACCACAGCTGGAGCCTCCTCCATCTTTAAGATGGTTCTCTTGAGTGGTAAAACCTTCTTTGCTAAACAAATAGAACAGCATCTGTATTGTTTGGCTTTGTCTACTAGATACTCTTTCCATTGAAGTAATGAATAAATTCCCTACTCCCTCAAACCTTCAAATCCTAAATGGGGGACAGTTGGGGGCCGGGGAAGCAAGCAAACCAGCAAATGGAGGGAGGAAAGAAAAACAAGGGAAAACTTCAGATCGATCGCTTTCTGTTCTTGGTGTGCTAATTTTAATTAATGACAGGCATTTGTTTAAAGTGATGTTTACAGGGAACATCTCCAAGTTGATAATAAGTTTCTAAATGTATTAAAAGGTGGGAGTTGGAGATGCTGAGGGTAGAAAACAGTGCACCAGCCTGCTTCTAATTGCATGTATACTTAAATGGCACACCCAGAGCCACACCCACCTTTGCCATTTAGGCAATTCTACAAAACATCTCAAATTATTTTGCAAAAGTTCAGGGTGCGGGGTGGAGGTGAGGGTGAGGGAATGCACCTCTCATCAATCCTTTTGCTTTACTGCTAATCATTTGGAGAGTTCTGTTGACAGGATATGTTGATATTCTCAGAATTCTCCCCCAGTCCAAGATTAACTTTCCATATTCTCAGATGTAAATTTTTTTAAACCTACACCCAAGCAAAATAACATTCTAGATACTCATGGAAAATTCTCTTTTTCCCTCTGCAAATATTATGCTGAAATCTGTCATTCAGTCGATGTCCCAAATCAACAAATGGTAAATATTTCAATATAGTTGTCTGGTATATTTTGGTACCTTCCTCTCTAAATTCCCTTTAAAGGAAGACGATGTCCTTCACTTAACTAGCGATGTCTGCAAAGCAACTAAAAGCAGTTGAAGGAGATAAATTAAAAGTGTCTTTGCTCTCCTCTATTGTCGGGTACAAGGACCTTTGTACTTACAATGCAGCTGTGGAGAAACGTCTTTGTGTTCTATCAATAATACATTGAGATTCCGTTTACTTCGTTTTATGTTGTTTTTACTTCTGCTAGGCAAACAAGACTCTCTCATTCTAATCAAACCGTAGAATGCTAATAAAACAAATCCAAACTAATAAAGCCCATTTCCTTTATATTAATCCTGTTAAAGGTACCAGGGACTCATATCCCTGGCTATAAATAGTGCAATCAGACAAGAGGTCGGAAGATGAAATATGGATACAGAGAATATTAACATACAGAGTATTAAGACCAAATCATAATGACAAAGGCTGAATTGAATTGGATGATTATTTAAAAGGCACGTGTTGGGTGGAGGCCGGACTCCAGAGGGGAACATTGCATACTCTGGAACCCCAGTGACCTCCACACAAGCTCATTCTCAGCCTGGGGTGTGCGTGGGGAGTTCTTGAGTTTTATTTTTACATTGATCAGATTGTTTTGCAAAAGGTTAAAGACTGCAAACCACAAATCTGATAATTGTTTTCCTCAACGCTTAGGAAGACTGACTGAACTGCTCTCCAGACTCTGTTTTTCCTAAGGAAGAATTTCCTCTAAAATCTAGTTTATTTTAATTATAGCACTCAGGGTGTGATTTCTGTTTATAATTCCTCCGGATGAATCTGCTCCGGCTGGGTTTGGGTCAGAGCTATTTCTAGGAAATGCCTGCTACTTTCTCTCAAACTAAAACTTCTTCGTGCTTTTCTTTCTTTTCTTCTCTGGATTGATGCCACATTGCTGCTTGAACGTAAGAGAGGGTGGTCCCTGCGCACAGGGATAGCCAGGTGTGGTGGGGGATGGGATGCAGCCTGCTTTCAAGGAGGTGGTAAGCTTGGGAGTGTGGTGAAGGGTTTCATTGCTTATTAAAGATAAGGTGTCTAAAAAGATTCTTCAGCACTAAGCTTGCCTTTAACAAGCCGGTCAACTAAGAAATGAACACAAAGAGAACTGTATGAGAATATAGAGGTGGGCAATGGATTCCTGAGCAAGAAAGCACTTTACTAGGACCTCAAAGGAAACCTTTAACCCAGGAGATCCTGTCTCCCATAATGAAGGCTTCTTGGCCCTGTGCTGTAGTTTGGTTGTGGAATATCCTCCAAAGACCATGTGATAAAGTCATGGTCCTCAACCTGTGGGGCTACTGGGAGGTAGTGAGAACTCTGAGAGTTAAGCTCCAGTTCAGTGGTTCTCCACTTTCCCAATGCTGTAACCCTTCAATACGGTTCCTCATATTGTGGTGTCTCCCAACCATGCAAGTCTTTTGCTGCTATTTCATAACTGTAATTTTGCTGCTGTCATGAAGCATAATGTAGCTATCTGATATGTAGGACACCTGATGTCTGACCCCTGTGGGCTGAGAAACACTGGTCTAGAAGGAAGTCTCCTGAGTATCAAAGGTTTGGCGTAGAACTCTAGCCTCTTTCTCTTCTCTTTTGCTAACAAGCCATGGAGAGCGGAGTTGCATTCTGCCCATGTGTCTGCCATCAAGTGATATTATGAGCCACTCGCCCAAAGTAATAAAGTTCCTGATTAGGACAAAGACTGCGAGTTAACGGGAGCTTTTTATCTCTCCACACAGCTTATCTCAGGTATCTGTTACAGTTGTGGAAAGCTGACTCACAGCTGCTCAGCCCACTTCAATTCCTTCCCCCAGCAGGAGAGCTTGATCTGACATGCCATCTAGACAGAAGGCAGGAATGTGGAGAAAGCAGTTATTTTCTCATGGAGAAATTAATTTTCTTTTGGTCCCAGTTCCAGATTCTTAGGAAAAGGAAATTCTGATGCAAAGAAAATGTGGGAGATTCCCATCCCTTCAAAAGTAAAGTACCTGGTGACTTGGGACTGAAACCTCATCCTCACTGTAAGATGCTAACAGGGGTAGATCAGGGTATTGCTAAGGGCATTTCTTGATACTAGGCAGATGGCCTGTGCCCCATGTTACTGTGATCAAGAACAAAAGTGAACACCAGAGAAGCACAGATGTGGGCCTCCCGTAGGCACTTGAGCACACACAGTTGTCAAGATGTGACCATCTTGACATGCTTGCTAGCAAACAGACAGAAGTAGTTCACAGTTTTTCAGACCATGGGAGACCAGTTAAGATGGCATCTCCTATTTTGATATGCCATTAGCTCAGGTTTACATTTTGGTATTGTGTGTGAGATGCCAACTTGGTGTCCAGAAAGGTGCTATATGACATGTGATTCTCTGAAGCCTTGAGATTATGTAGGTAGGCTGAATGAGAGAGCTTTGGTGTATCAACTCAAGTTTTATTTTTCAATTCAAGGGGATCCTGTGATAGAAAGTTCCCCATATGTTATATCAATGTGTCTAGATCAAGAGATCAAATAGAAACTATAAAAAGTAAGATTTGGATAAAAGAGTTTACATTGTCTTCTCCACACCAGGCTTTGGTTCTGATTAAAACTATCTTTGCATTGCTAGAAGAGCAAGGGTGAAACCAAATGCTTTTAGACTATCCTATCAAAGTTTTGTAAATGTATGAATTCTACATGTAGATTACTGCAGCTCTCAGACCTCATCAGAGAAGTTTCTTTGTACAATAGATACAATAGATGGTGGTTAATGCAGAAGTTCAAAACTGGGCAAGTTGCAGAGAATAAGTGTCTGTGGGCCAGTTATCTATACCCCACCCATCCCCAGGGCTTAGGGATGTGTTGGATGTTTTCTGTCCTTCCCTTAGGCCTGAAGGGAGAGCCACCTCCCCAATCCAAATAATAATGACTGCGGGGGAGTAGAATAACTCAGAAAGGCAGCCTGTCAGTCACTGAAACACAAATGCCCATTTTGCACCTGAGCACACACATTTTCTACATGTCCCATCCTAGGTTTATTAGATTTTGTAATTGCTTTTTTGGAACTTCATCATTTAGTGTCACTATTGGATTGTTGTCTGTCTTCCCGTAGAACTATGAGATACTCGAGGGCAAGACGTCCTACATCCTGATGTTTAAAGCATCTGAAATCAAAACTCTAACAGTGACCAACAGCTGTCTGAGGTAAGGTTGAAAGTACAGGGAGGCTGACCATGGGGTGTGACAGTTGCCATGTCACCAAGGATTCTGGGATCTCAGGTAAAGCATGTCACCTGTGTCTAAGTATCAGACTGATAAACTAGAGATACTATTCTGCATTGTGAAGAAATAGCAAAAAGATCTGTACCTATAGCACAAAGATGGCCAGCACTGACTGCTTTTCCAGAGGACCTGGATTCAATTCCCAGCACCCACATGGTGTCTCACAACTGTCTGTAACTTCAGTCCTGGAATCTGATACTATCTTCTGGACTCCTCACATCAGGCACAAAAGTGGTATACAGACATACATGCAGACAACATACCCATACACAAAAGGAAGAGGAGGTGGAGGAAGAATGAGGAGGAGGAGGAAAAAGAGGAAGGAAGAAGGAAGAAGAGGAGAGGGAATGAGATAGCTCTGGTCTGCAGTAAGTGAATGCTTGTCAAATAAGCAATATACTCATGTATTTGCTACACAGATGTTGAACACATTAGGAAGAGAAACATTTATCATTTTATAAGGTCTAAGGCTGAGTTAAACAACTTTAAATGTTATGACCAAAACTCAATTATTTCTTCCTAGCATATTACTTTTGAAATCATTGAAATTTAGGAAGCCGCTCCCCAACCCTCCACTCCAAAGTTTTGTAGGCAGAGAGCCATCAACTCAAACTCTAGGGGCTTGACACTTGCATACCAGGAGAACCTTACTACCCTGCTTGTTCCCTGTGCTGGCTAATCTCCATAGTTAATCACTTTGGCTGCATTTAGAATCAGCCAGGGATATATACCTCTGGGCATGCTTTTGATAATATTTCCAGAGAAGATCAATGGAGAAAAGAGACCCTAATCCTGGAGTCAACCCAGTGGCCTGGGGTTCAAGGCTGAATAAAACGGAGAAAGGGGGTTAACCTATCAGTGCTTCTTTTGTTTCCTGATGGAAGATGTGCTGTGAGTAGCGACCTAAAATATGCCACTGGGACTCCCCTGTTCAGCAGTACTTTCAAACCTCTAGCCAGAATAGACCCTTCTTTCTTTATGTGGTTGTTGCCAGGTATTCTGTCACAGCAACCAGAAAAGTCACAGACATTTCTTAAGTGTGGGCGGACCCTTTACTGAGTAAAAGATTAAAAAAAAAGGATATTTTTCAATTACTAATTCTTTTCAGACATAAGAAAAATTATAGTGTCTAATTTTAGTTTCATCATAAAAAGATTATATATGTTCATCACAGAATATAACTTTTAAAAAAAGTTATCAGAGACACTAAACAAACCACCCAGCCATACTGTACTGACTAAATCCCAGCTTCATAAAGGGATGTTGATATATTATATAACAATAAAAAATCACACATCTAAATATTACAGTGAAGGCTTTATTCCAGTACCTTCTTCACTTAACCCCACATACTCACTCATAAGAATGTTTAAATAAAGAGCCTTAAAATCATATATTTTCTATCACATGGGAAAATGGTTTATAACTCCAAGATCTTTGAATGGGTAGGGTAGCATGCTTGTGAGCTTTTTTTTCTGAGTTAATGACGATATAATTTGCATCCTCAGAAGAGGACAAACAGCTCTTTCTGAAAATGCCAAGGAAGAGAAAGAAAAAAAAATATCCTTTCTAAAGAGAAGTCCTAGCTTCACACAAATCTCCATGCTTAAAGAAATGGCTGCCTGGTTGGGCTTGTCCATCAGAGTTCGGTAGGTACACATGTAATCTTTTAACTTCCATGCATTTATAAAATGTGTGCAGCTATATTTTATTCGAAGATGGTAAAACATAAATATATTTATAATTATTCCAAAATGCTGAACCTATGGCCACAGTGATAGGGTACCATCTCTGCCCAAGGAATACAAGCTGAATGACTATTTCCACCTGCATTGTCTGAGACAAATTTTAAAGTTGAATCCACAGGGCAACGTCCTAGAGACAAGCAATTTAGAGATGAAGGTATTGGAGCAATGCTAAGAGCTGTTCAAAGAATTAAAGATGCTTAATAACCAGGAGATTTGACCTGTTAGTTTAATGAACACTTATAAATTAATTCTTGCTTTCTTACAGTGTCAAGATTTTAGTAAGATCTAAAAGTACTGAAAGTTTACCCAAGTGTTCACTGGAATAAAATCCAAATTCTTTATCCAAATTTATCAAGACTTCCTACGTGTCTCTCCTACATCTCCATGATCGGTTATCACCACTGTCCTTATACAGGGCTCTGTTGGAGGTACACCCCCAGTCTCCTTACAACCTCAAGCTTTAGGTAGGCCCTTTCTGCTGCAAGGAAGCTCACTGAACCCACCTGTCTAACACCATCTGCCACTCATCTCTTCTCTAAGTCCCAGCCTTACTCTATTTGCCTGCTTCAAATCCTGAGTAAAATGGAATCGATGAGGACAGAAGTCCCATGCTCCTATCGATGTCCAGAGTCATTGACCAGCCCCTTCGCTTACATCCTCTGCCTCTGTGTCAGTTAGCACAACCATGTTTTCCCCGATGTCAGTAGGGTCAGAGGACTGCCAGAGGAGAATGTGGAGGAACTGAGAAAGGATGGAGGTGGAGATATTCTCTTGCAGAGAGTGGTGGGAACCAGGAGCAGTAGTGTTTGTATATAATCCCAACACTTATATGGTATTACTATGTAGTACAGTCTGGCTGCAAACTCACATTACTACTACCTTAGCCCCTTGAATGTTGGGATTTTATACAATGTATATGATGTATATGTATACATATATGAATATGGATATGTAGTATACTACATGATGTACAGGTGTATGCATATAGTGTATAATATAGTATATATGCATATGTATGTGTAGATATGCATATAGTGTATATGCATATGTAGACACACATATATGTGGCTTTGTCTATCTGTATATGTAATATATACATACATATATATATATATATATTATATCCACTGTTTATACATAAGCCTACATACATTGAATCAGGTTCATCTTGAAGAACAAGTTCATAGTAGTAAGAACATCTCTGCTCAAGGAAACCTGATGAATGATTGACACTCGTCATCTTTGTCTATGGAACATTTTAGAGATGAATCTACAATATAGACAATGTAGAAGCAGTTACACCCTAGGCAAAATATATTTTAATCAAAGCCACTTAAATAGGTCAATCATACATTCTATTGTAAAATGCACTTGGCAAAACCAGGGTTTCCTCTTGTGCAGAATCCCTGTAGTGTCCACGACACCACAGCTTCAGCGCAAAGAGGGGAATTTGTTTTGCCAATGAGGATCTTCAGAAGACTCTGGTGTGTCAGACCGGCCTTCTTCTGAACCACACCCACACATTCTGCTTCTGCATTTGCCACCTCTGCACACTCCAGGCAGCTTTTACGTCCTTACTCCTCCTGTAGAATGGCATGTGATGGGTCTGTCTGTCTCAGTTCCAGGAACACTCCAGGGCTGGGCCTTATGTCTCAAGCCTGTTCGTGGACACAGGGTTGTGGGTGGGGAGTGGGAGTTCAGCGCCTTAGGAGAACAGAATCTCTTATTTGATTTGGGGCATAGCCTGTGGCCAGTGTGTGTAGTGGTAGTGATGATAAAACCAAGGAAGGGAACTTGCCAAGAGAGGCGTCGGCTAAGAGAAAGGGCCGAGGGACAGGAGGATGTGAAGATGTAATGTGCACATCTGCAGCTGGTTTTGAAGTGAGCCAGTGGGCTCCCATGGCTTAAGCCATGATGCCATGGTCTCACAAACAATATCAGCTAACACAGAGCTTACCATGGCGGGTCACATTTATACCCTAAGAACACCGAGACAAACAATATTATACACTCGCTTTACAGATGGCAAAGTCCGCAGTCCTACACAATGGTTCATGCGCTGCGCAAACCCAAACAGCCTCAGTTTGGAACTGCTGACCTCGACCACTAACTACATCTCAGTATCCTAAATGAGCGCAGTCAGGCTCCGCTCAAGAACGGTTGAGGTCTTCTTGGGGTTTATTCCAATACTGCATAGCCTTATTTTGGACAGAATACATTTTATTCTTTCAACCCTAGAGTCTAGCATGTGCTTGCTCTCTCACACAGTCTACCCTGAAGACAAATCAAAATGGAAGGCAGGATTCTTTGAAAAGAAGAGAATTATGGTTTGCCTATAAGATTTTATATATATATATATATATATATATATATATATATATATATATATATATATATATATACACACACACACATATATGCATATGTGTGTATACATATACATACACATACACATATACATACACATGTACATGTACATATACATATACATCATATACATCATATACATACACATCATATACATATACATCATATACATATACATCATATACACATACAGATTCATATACATACATATACATATTTAGAGCCAAGAGACCAGAAAAATGCATGTGCCTCAGCTTGTCTCCACAATGTTACCAGAGGACAAGCGTATATAGGACTGCATAGTGAATTATGACCCACTCAGCTTCTCCCTCTCTTTTCTAGCAGCTGTTAGGCTTGCTGCTTATGCCACATGGGAGACTGATTTCCTGAAGTCTCTGTCAAGGCCCCGTGCTGCGCTGTACCCTCAGCCTCTGCATTTGGCGAGTGTACCTGTATCTCTGGCTCTTTGGAGATTCTAAGCACGAGTTGTCTACCCTTTCCCTGGCTACCCTCTCCAGCCCCCCATCTTCCTTCAGATGTCCGTTCTGATCAAATGGACAAGCCAGGCTTCGTCCAATTAGTCCACTTTAAGTAGCTTACCCTGTACTTTATTAAAAGGAAAATCCACACTGGGTTGACAAGATTAGAGGAAAATATAAAAATAAATTACTGTATTAAAATTAATTAAATGAAAAGCTGTATCTAATACCAGGAAATGATAAACTTCACAGGAGAAGTGAAGCCCTTAGTTCAACAAATGATTTTTAAAATTCCTAAAAACTCTCAACCCAGGGCTGAATTAAGTATTCCACACTGAATGCAAAAGCAAAAAGATGTTAATGTTGAATTTTTTTTTCCACAAAACTTATAAAGGGTCCATTGCTTTCTTTGCACCGTAGAACAGTTCTTTTGATTGTAACCCCATGTCTGAAGCTGGGTGCTTCAGGGGACAGCATGTTGTAGGACTAAGGTCATGACTCTACCTGAGAACTTGATTTTGACTTTTGAAAAGTGTGCATCAACAATTGTAACAAGGAGGAAACAATGGAATGACAGGTCCAAGGACTCTATGTGATTACTTATGTTGTATCTACCAGTAATCTGGACCAAGTAAAAGACACACCAAGAAGGCACCAAAAAACCCAATCCAACCCAACCTAACCCAACCCAACCCAACCCAACCCAATCCACACCAAACCAAAAGAATTATTAAATAAAATTATCAGAAATACTATAGACTTTGAATTTTTATAAACTGACATCATTTTTTTTGAGACACAGTTTCTCTGCATAGCTCTCTGTTTGTCTCCACTGTGGAGATACCAGGCTGGCCTCGGACAGACAGCTGCCTGCCTCAGCCTCTGAGTGTTGGGATTAAAGGTATGTGCCACTAATTCAGAAACAATTATATTTTCAGTTTTAGTCCTTGACATTTTAAAAAACAATTTCCAGGTTCTTTTTTTCACTTATTAATAAAAGGAAGATGTTAATAGATATGAAATAAGTCATGGGAAAACAAAGCCCAGATTAGAACAAAGACTGAATATCTCTAATCTGTAGACTTGAAACCTGAAGTGTTTTTTAAAAAAAAGTCTCAAACTTAATAGCATCAAGGCCACAGGGGGAAATTTTTACAGCATACCACTAATTTAACTGTACCTAACTTTATGAGAAAAGGACTTGTTTGCCCTACTGCTGAGCATTGGCCTATAGTCCAGAGCAGTGCCTACTACACAGTAGGCACTCAAGTTTCATTAGATCTGATTTAATCAGCTTTCCATCTTATATAGTGATTGATTACTTCTGTCCTGTAATGTACTGTAAAATACTTCTGTAACTTAATATCAGACTCTGACTCACTGGGAAGAAGAGACTTGTTCTCTATGGCTCTTGCCTCTTTAAATTCAAGGCTGAGGGAGGTCTACAGGCCCCGTGCTCTGGGTCTCTGGTGAGAGCCATCATGGCAGAACTGTTTATCAGGGGGATTATGCACATTCAGAGCCAGGAATCTGAGACAGATACAGAGAAATAGAGGGATGGGTGGGATGCTGGGAGGGGGGAAGAAGGGAAGGATGGAGTGAGGAAGGGAGGGTGAAGGGAGGGAGGGAGGGAGGGAGAGAGAAGAGAAGAGAAGAGAAGAGAAGAGAAGAGAAGAGAAGAGAAGAGAAGAGAAGAGAAGAGAAGAGAAGAGAAAGCCCAAAGTTCAACTGATCATATCACCTCCCAATAGCTCTATGCTGGGAATTAGGCTTTTACAATGAGATTTGGGAGAGATGCATCCAAACGACAGTAATAATGACTAAATGAATAGGACACAGTCTAAAGGGCTCTTTCACTGAGAGAGGTGTGCTTCTCTTCTTTGACCGTGAACCTACCATTGAGAGCTAAATATGCTTAGAGATGTTGATCTGGGTTGGCGACGCTTGAGGGCTATATTAACTATATTAAAACATATGCTGCAGTGAGCAGAGGAACGGCTCAGCAGTTAAGAGCACTGGCTGCTCTTCCAGAGGACCTGGCTTCAATTATCAGCACCCTTGTGCTGGCTCACAACTGTCTATAATTC
The DNA here is from genome assembly GCF_947179515.1 of Apodemus sylvaticus. Lineage (NCBI taxonomy): Eukaryota > Metazoa > Chordata > Mammalia > Rodentia > Muridae > Apodemus > Apodemus sylvaticus. The sequence goes on along the minus strand of NC_067473.1, from coordinate 129,878,655 downwards.
CAGACACAGGAGATCTGATGTCTTCTTCTGGTCTCTGTGAGGATGAGGCATACACATGGTGCATAGACATGTACACAGGCAAAACATCTACATACATAAAATAACATGAAAACAAACAGAAAAGAAAAGCAAACACCACACACACACACACACACACACACACACACACACACACACCCCAAAACAAAACAGATGTTGCTTCCCTTGAGTATGCAGTAACACACAGTTCTCATGACCTTGAAAAGTGAGAATAAACTTGCTGTATAGGTACAGGAATGGCCATGTCTTTCACTAAATCTGAAAATATGTAGAGATATTAGATAAACATGGACAATTTTATGATCTCCTAAAGAACCTGAATTTTCACAATTTGGGGTATGTCTTAGTGCCTCTTAGTGGCTGAACCCCATTTAATGCAGTATTTGTCTCAGTTGGCTACCATCCCAGGCTCCCCCCAATGCCTTATGTCTTCCTGCTATGATAAACACTCACCATTTCTAAGTTCATCATTGCAACTAGGTAGCATATTCTAACACTGGTATCTTTTTGATGATGGGTGGAGAACAGAAGACTTGGTATTTCAAGAAAAAGGGAAAAGATTTTTTTTCTTTTTACACAAAAGAAAATAGTAGCTACTCTGAAATGTATGTGTGGGAATGCTAATGCGCTAATGCTAGCCCTTCCCTTCCTGGAGTATATTTCAGCTTGCTCCTCTCTTCCTCCCTTCCTCCCTCCCTCCCTCCTTTCCTCCCTCCATTCTCCATTCCTCTCTCTCTCTCTCTCTCTCTCTCTCTCTCTCTCTCTCTCTCTCTCTCGGAAAGGGTCTTGTGTGTTGGGTCTTGTGTGTTGGATCATTCAGCCATCTTGGGCTTCTGTTAAATTGATACATATTTATTTTCCCTTGCTGATGTGAACAAGACCCATTTGAGTGTTGACGTACTTTATGCCATTGGACTTTGTGCAAGTGATGCTTTGAGTAATATTTCTGTAGGGTATTAATTCGCCAAATTGTGAGAAATTGCTGCTCATGTAGGCTCTGAAGCAGTAATCTGGCTTGAATGCATTAGAGCACTTTATTTCTGATTATATTCATATAGCAAGGTATGTTTCAGCCAGCCTACTTGGGGTAGGCACTATACAGGGAAAATGAGCTATGGTGGAATAAGACTTGAAAACTCACTCTAAAACAGAATTTTTTGCTTTATTTCACCATGAACTGTCTTTGCTTTAAACAAGAACAATGATGACGACAGCAACAACAACAATGGTACAGTGAATACCCAAAGATCTGAGGCTTGGTGGGATGGGAGGGGCTGATATCTCTTAGTTCCCAAGCTTGTTATATTTGGATACAGGTCACTATATTTTTTCTAATTACAAAAGCTTTGTTGGGATAGTCCTCTGGCTTTTGGTCTTTCATTCTGCATCAAGTATTTGCCCTATATCTTATGAATAAATTTAATTGTATCTATGAAGATAATAATAAAAACTCACCTCCCATATTCTATTGTCCCAAACACAATGCCTTGCTAATACATATGCCACTTATTTAAGAATCACCAGGGTCTCCCACTTATTAAGCTCTTACCAGCCCTAGAAGTTGCCTTATACTCTGTCTTTCTGTTTGCAACAACTCTTTCAAGGTGGAAAATATTATCTCTGATTTAGCACTATGGGGGCTATGGCCTTGGGATGTTAAATAATTAGATAAATCATTAATTAATGTTCCCACCTAGAGGTGAAACTCAACAACCAGAAAGCAGTTTATGCATGTTGGATCCCTGTTGGAATTTACAATGTGAAGAAGTGTCCTGAATTTACTTGAATTTTTATTGTGACTCATGCACACGTAGATTTTGTATGCATTATCTAATTTAAGCCCCCTACTACTGTGACTGTTTTCACAGGCTGGGAATTGAGGCTGAGGGAAGGAATGCCACTGATAACCTTGTCACGTGGTGAGCGAACCTTGAGGCCAGCCCTGCACATCTGGTAGGCTAGCATGCCTGCACTGAACAGCTTTCCAGGATGGTCCTGTGCTATGCCTTGAGCATCTGTTTCTAACCAATGTGTGCCATGAATCCTGATGTCCAGCCATCATTTAGAAGCAGAGAAGGAAATGGAAGAATGTTTACCCCAAACATCAAAACTCTACCACTAAGATGACATTTTAAAACCTCCTGTCGATCTTTCAGCAACACCAGGGAAGTTTTTTTAGCCTTTCAATGTGTTTTTGTGCCCATACTGCTTCCTGATAGATGTTCTCGATCTTAGAAAAAGAGTCTTGTTCTAATAAATTCCATGTGAGAAATCAATTACACAGGCAGCTGGCCATGTCCATTCCCAACTTTCGTAGCTCTTAGAAAAAATAGGTATGTCTATCCTTGTTGATGTCAACTGGAAGGGGTATCTGGGCTACAACATATACCTGACTTATAGTCAGGGGGTCTCCAGATTCCTGAAGAATGTAACAAAACCCTAGAGGACCGCAAGCTTGGGGAGGGAACTGGCAGTGAATGCTCAGGCTTTACAAAGGAGCTCCCAAAGTAGGCCTTTGGAAGAGAGAATAATGAGCTGTGTAGACTAGTTCCTTCATGCTGAGCGCAACACACATCTTTAAACATAAGATTGTCAAGGAAGCAGATACTCGGAAACCCTTTCATCTTAATTAAAGTTATGTGGGCTACGGAATACTTCTCCTTTATATTAAGCTCTTATTCCTGTGGAGAAATTTCTATTTGTTTTTATCTAATTTGAGCTTCAAGGTTAATCTCGGTTTAAGACTCTCACTCACTGGGAGAGACGGTCCATCCGGTTCACCCTGATCCCATGTATATGCATACATCCATCCAGCCCCGCTGGGCTCCAAAGCCTCTCGCTGGCTGTGCATTCTTTACACTGCTCCTTCCCTAGAAAGAATGGGCTGTGGATCTGGGAAGGATATATGGGATAGGGAGGATTTGGAGAAAGGTCACAAAGCTTTCTATTTTAGGGAGCCACATGCCGCAATCCTTAAATGTGGAGTCTCTGATAAAAACTTGGTCTCTGATGTAGAGCGTGAGATTTACACAGTGGCAGAAGCAAGGGGAAGAAGGAGACAGGGCAGACAAAGAAGAAGGAGGCAATTGTTTCAGAAAAGGCTTTTTACAGATTTTCAAAGTCGTCATAGAGGGGATTGTGTGGTGTGTTAGAGTCCCTCATTTATTCGGTGAATGTATGTTTGATTGGATTAGGCTAATGATGGAAGTGACTTGTGCTCTGGATTTCAAAGAAAAAGTGAGGGGCCTGGGGCTCTGGCTCAGTTGGTAGAGTACTTGCCTAGCATGCACAAAGCCCTAGGTCCAATCCCCAGTGCTGCATAAATTGAGTGTGAGGATGCATGTCTATAATCTTAGCAGAGAGGTAGGTAGGTGGATTAGGTATCCAAGTCCATCCTTGTGTGCACAGGGATCTAGAGGCCAGTGTGGGCCATATACAATCCTATCTCAAAAGTAAAAGGAATAATAATAATGATGATGATGATGATAATAATAATAATTAATAATAATAATGAAAAGCAAAGCAAAGAGCAAATTGAGAAACCATAAACAAATCACAGAAGATCTAATAGGGGCTTCTCATTTTTTGCTTGAATGTAGGATGCTTTAAGTGTTTCTATGTCCTCAGAGCTTCAGAGATAATGAAAACACTGAGTCAAAAGTCAATGTGTGTTTCAACACTGAGACTAGACAGATGATAGGCATCATTACTCACTGTAGTTCTGTTTCTACTTGTGGCTAGATACAACCTTAAGCCTTGTGACAGTGACCTTCAGTTATTTAAGCCAAGCCATCAATGCTAGCAGAAGCCATGAAATGGGTGTGTCATTCTGTCCTACAAGCTTAAAATTTCGAAACTATAGCTAAAAGTTTATATAATATATACAATTCAACTTTCTGCGGAAGCCAAATTTCTCTCCTCACCATTTGATTCAAAGCCTCTGCCAACTGGTATAGAATCCTATTTGCAATTAATTCTGCTAGGAAACTTATTTGGATGGGCTTTTCTTTATATGTGACTTTTCTTGCAGCTTTCAGTATTGTTTCTTTGTTCTGGATTTAGTGTTTTAACTATGCTATACCAAGGGATGTTTCTTCTTTGGTCCTGTCTCTTTTGGTGTTCTGTGTGCTTCATGTATTTGCATGGGTACGACTTTCCTTAGTTTGTGGGGAGGGAAAAGTTCTTCTTCAATTTTGTTAAAGATCTGATCTGTGACATTGACCTGAGAGTTTTCTCCTGTCTATTTTGGTACTTTGAAGGTTTGGTCTTTTCATGATGTTTCACAGTTCCTATAGGAGCTCCCTTCCTGTCCCTGCTCTATATGTGTGAGTCTCTCTCTCTCTCTCTCTCTCTCTCTCTCTCTCTCTCTCTCTCTCTCTCTCTCTGTGTGTGTGGTGTGTGTGTGTGTGTGTGTGTGTGTGGTGTGTCATGTCTTAAACTGTTCACATTCTTTGCTGCATGGTCAAATTCCTCTATTTCACCCTTAACCCCTGATAGTTCGACCTATTTATTCGTTGTTAGACTTTCTTCTGAGTTTTCTAGTTGAGTTACTAGTTTTTTCAAATCTTGATTTCCATTTCATTCAGCTTAATGTTTATGTCCCCTTGACCATCACTCAGGCATTTAGTGTATTCTTAAACATAAACACATATGAATAGAAGAGTAACCTCCTTTGAGTAAATGCATACCCACACATACACACAACACTTTCAGAACCATTTTCACTCTACTCAGTGTACTTAGGGATATTTCTAAATCAGCACATGGGAAGCTACTTACTTTATTAAAAAATATTTAAATACTGGCCTAGTGTCTTGTCATAGAAGTGATTAATTCTTTAGTTGGTTCCATTAATGGCTACCTAGTAATTTCATTAAAACCCTTTGAACACAGCGCCTTAGTTCTTTTTCTCATGGCCATGAAAAATCCCCAAGAGAATCAACTTGAAGTCGGCAGGGTTCCCTTTGGCTCATTGTTTCAGGTATATAGTCTATAATGGCAGAGAAGGAATGGTACCTGCAGCACCCACATCTTTAATGGCAGCATTGTGGGGTGGAAGTTCAAGTCCTAGAGGATCAGGAAACAGAGAATGGAATTGGAAACTGGCGGGGTGGGGGGGTGGCATCCACGTTGCCTAAAGCTGTTATCTAGACAGCATGTCTAGTCTATTCTATAGCCGCCCCAAATAACCATCGACCAATCACTCAACATGAGACCCTGTACCTCTACTTGATAACATATACATGTACAGAGTACAACATGTTTCAAAAACAGCAATTCTTTAAGCAGTGTTCAGATGAAGAAACAGACACTCATGATTCTAGAACATTTCTGTGTTTGCTACATTTCTAATTGTTCCGAGTAAATAAATAACAAGATGCAAATTAACTAAGGAAGGATTTATTCTTGCTTGCATGTCAAGAACTTTCTTTTCTCCATGCCTAGAAAAGTCTAGTGCTGCAGAATTAGGAAGCTGGTTACCTTGCTTCCACAGTCAGGAAGCAAGACTATTTCCAGTGACCCATTTCCTCTAGCAATGCCCTGCCTCAAGGAGCTTCTCTAGTGAGGGATCAGGAGTTCAGACACCTACATCAGATAGAGGGCTAATATCCAATATATACAAAGAACTCAAGAAGTTAGACCCCAGAAAACCAATTAACCCTATTAAAAAGTGGGGTACAGAGTTAAACAAAGAATTTTCACCTGAAGAACTTCGGATGGCTGAGAAGCATCTTAAAAAATGCTCAACTTCATTAGTCATTAGGGAAATGCAAATCAAAACAACCCTGAGATTTCATCTTACACCAGTCAGAATGGCTAAGACTAAAAATTCAGGAGATAGCAGGTGTTGGCAAGGATGTGGAGAAAGAGAAACACTCTTCCACTGCTGGTGGGGTTGCAAATTGGTGCAACCACTTTGGAAATCAGTCTGGCGGTTCCTCAGAAAACTGGGCATGTCACTTCTGAAAGATCCTGCTATACCACTCCTTGGCATATACCCAGAGGATTCCCCAGCATGTAATAAGGATATATGCTCCACTATGTTCATAGCAGCCCTATTTATAATAGCCAGAAGCTGGAAAAAACCTAGGTATGCCTCAACAGAAGAATGGATGCAAAAAATGTGGTATATCTACACAATGGAGTACTATTCAGCCATTAGAAACAATGAATTCTCAGGAAGTGACATGCCCAGTTTTCTGAGGAACCGCCAGACTGATTTCCAAAGTGGTTGCACCATCTTGCAATCCCACCAGCAGTGGAGGAGTGTTCCTCTTTATCCACATCCTCGCCAACACCTGCTGTCTCCTGAATTTTTGACCTTAGCCATTCTGACTGGTGTGAGGTGAAATCTCAGGATTGTTTTGATTTGCATTTCCCTAATAATTAATGATGTTGAACATTTCTTAAGGTGTTTCTCAGCTCTCCGAAGTTCTTCATGTGAAAATTCTTTGTTTAGCTCCGTACCCCACTTTTTAATGGGGTTATTTGGATCTCTGGGTTCTATTTTCTTGAGTTCTTTGTATATATTAGATATTAGCCCTCTGTCGGATTTAGGGTTGGAGAAGATTCTTTCCCAGTCTGTTGGTTGATGTTTTGTCCTTTTGACAGTGTCCTTTGCCTTACAGAAACTTTGCAGTTTTATGAGGTCCCATTTGTCAATTCTTGATCTTAGAGCATAAGCTATTGGTGTTCTATTCAGGAACTTTTCCCCTGTGCCTATGTCCTCCAGGGTCTTCCCCAGTTTTTTTTTTCAATTAGTTTCAGTGTGTCAGGTTTTATGTGGAGGTCCTTGATCCATTTGGAGTTAAGCTTGGTACAAGGAGATAAGAATGGATCGATTTGCATTCTTCTGCATGCTGACCTCCAATTGAACCAGCACCATTTGTTGAAAAGACTATCTTTTTTCCACTGGATGCTTTCAGCCCCTTTGTCGAAGACCAAGTGACCATAGGTGTGTTGGTTCATTTCTGGGTCTTCAATCCTATTCCATTGATCCGCTTGCCTGATATTGTACCAATACCATACAGTTTTTATCACTATTGCTCTTGATCACTAACTAAGAAAATGCCCCACAGTTGGAGGCACTTCCCCAAATGAAGCTCCTTTCTCTGTGATAACTCCAGTCTGTGTCAAGCTGACACACAAAAACAGCCAGTACACTGACAATATAGATTAAGTTTATAACCTGTGGTAAGGTTTAAAATGATTTGATGCAAGGTAATTTGCTCTTAAGGATTCATTACTATGTTAGATCTACTCCAGACATTGGCAAAGAGTACAAATAATCAGAAGAAAGCCTTCCCACCCATCTCCTGCCTCTTTAGCAAACAGCTTCATTATTGAGCCCTTCTTATCTTTCAAGGACATTTAAGACAATGCCTACCACTGCCCACTCTATTTGGGTCAATATTTTGCAGCTAATCAACATTGTCTTCTTCAAATTGGGAAAATTAGGTTATATAAAATTATTTTCACTGAACCTAGCAAAGTATCTGAAATGCTAACACAGAAGAGAGATGGTACAAATTGGTTTCACTTTAGCAGCAGGACCCTGGGGGAAAACCTTAAGAAACAACTCAAACACCAGCATATCTTCAACTGAAGCCAAAAAGGGGGGGGGGGGAAGCAACTGCTGTATGAGCAAGACGGGAAATACGAAGAGACGTGTTGTGTAATATGCAAATAAACAGAGCTCTCAGTAAGAACACATACCAAAAGCCATAGGAGACATGCTGTGTATCATGGGATTGTGGGTATTGTTACCACTAGATGCTGCATACCTGGTTATTCTATTTAGCATCTTCCAGAGTGACAAATAATAGGAATTTATTTAGGAATGGTTAGTAATTCTCCACTGTAGCACAGGCAAACTCAGCAAGTAATAAGACACTGCTCTACCCAGTGTCCCCTCTGTAATTTTCACTATGTTGAGTCTGTATATCCGTAGACCCATGTCTGTAGGCTTCCATGAAATTCCTAGAAGCAACTCATGCTTCTCTTTAAATCCTTCCATCCCATCTTATAATTTTTAGTTTCCCCATTTTTGACTCAGTCTATCCCAGCCAAGAGTTGATTGAATTGGTGTTGCAATACCTCATGAAGGAATTATAAGAATTTCATGATTAAACTGCAGAAAACATGAGAACTGGTTGCTCTGATTTCCCTGAAGGCCTTCCTAGCTTATTAGTTAATGTGAAAAAACCAGAATGTATGGTCTCTAGACAACAGTAATTTTATTGTATTGTATCTGTTTGATTCCCGGAAATATTTAAAATGACTTACAAATACCTAGTTTACAGCAAGAAGGAGTAAGTTATAAGTAAGTGAAAAAGATTATGGAAAGGATCATGTGTAGCAACATTAAGTGAAATGAAGAAGATTTGAGACACAATTGTTTGTCATTAAATCCTTTGCACATTAAGGAAGAGTCATTTAACTCTAAAGTTCTTGGAAATGAATGTTGGTAGGGGAAGATGGGGGATAAAAATCACACAACTGGAATTCTTTGTAAAATTAAAAATAAACCAGCTTGTTGGTAGAGGAACTAGTTCTAATATTAAGACAAGAAATGAAAGTCTCCAGATATCCCCATAAAGATGAAACTTGTTTTAGAAAGCACCAGGTTAACACAGCAGGGGTAATGAAAGATTTTTTCCATATTATCCTTGACATAGTTAATGGCTTATCTAAGCAAGCACATGGGATTGGAGAGCTGTTGTTCATTGGATTGAGAAAGGTTGACTTATTCCTTATCATTAATGAGTGGGGCATGGGAGCTGAGTGGATTGTTCAGTGGGTAAGATGTTTATTATATAAACATAAGGATCCTAACTCTGGTCCCACAAACCAGAGTTTAACCAGAGCTAAAGCTGTGGGGGTGGTAGTGAGCATCTTCTGTACCTGTAACACCATTGCTCTTACAATGACATGGAAAGTTAAAGGAAGAGAAGTTCTGAGAGCTCATAGGCAAGGTACCCAAGGATATGGCAGGAAATAGCAAAAGATACCCTGTCTCAAATAAGGTGAATAAGATGGAGGTTAAGGACAGATGACCAAGGTTGGTATCTGCCCTTGTACGTACATGCTGGGGCATACACACACACACACACACACACACACACACACACACCACAGTGGGGGCTTCACCAAAGTGAGGCACACAAGACAGATAACTTAGCTTCTAGTCAGTTATAGCTAGAGGACTTGATACACCTGCAGTAACGACTAAAGTTCTTCTCATGATTTTAGCATTATAAGAATATACTTACTGAGCACTATGTTGTACAGACTGATGATAGTCATCCAAATCCACCTTGCATTAAGAGCCAGAGAATCCTAACACAGTCCTCAGACAATACCTGCTGTCACTTAGGAGATTCTCTGGCATGTCTCCTAAACAAACTAGTTGAACAACTACACCTTGCACAGGGGACATAAATACCATGACCCCTGACACCATATATTACATCAGTCAAATGACCAATGAGCAGCAATACAAATCATTAGCTCTCTGCAGAGTCTTTTATGTGGAAGAAGCAATGGGACACAGTCACAGACCTGGAGGAACATTCCTGAACAGAATAAAACAGAATTTAGATCTGCTCTCCTTTCTGCAGTCTCTCCTTTATGTTTGATCATAAATGCGTACTGTGAAGGGATGCCTCAGACCTCCAAGCCAAACAATGTTTGGGACTCATTAGTGATTTACAAATGATATTTTTCCCTGGTGACATATCTTTTGATATGATTTTCTAATAATAACATCTACCAATATTAAAATAAGAATATCCCCACATGTTGTGAACAACCCCAACCACGTTTCCTCATGAAAATTCAATTTGAGCATACCAACTGATATTGTATGCATATATTTATCTACCATCATTATAAATCTCCTAAGGGTCTCTATAAAATGATAGTTTTGCCTCTTTTCAGTAATTCTACCTAATGCCCCAAAGCAAGAAACTAATTACACACTGCCTTTTCGCTAACTTTGATCTTTCAAATACCAGGCTATGGAGGATCTATAGGTAATCAGTAATTACAATTCACTAAATCAGTTGAAATTATCCATAAACCTTTTTATTCAAATTGTATTAACCGTTTCTGCAGTAACATTGTCTACACTTCTCTTTCCTACAGAACTTTGGCTGGATAAGGTTTCATACTAAAATCTGATTACAGTCACTAATGTTTATAACAAATGCCTCATTATAACACCAGAAGCGCCAATGAAGAGGGACATGCAAAAAAGAATTTTTTCTTAAAATGTGCTTAAAGAAAGGCCAACGATAAATTAGGGGGTGTTGAAGGAAATGATTGAAATTTTTCATGAGAATGTTTTTAGTCCGCAAGGGGAAAAAATGACTTCACTTGTGTTTTCCCATTGAGCTAGGATGGCATTTCCTGAAAGAAAAAATCTAAGACAATCGTTCCTTTCAGTTCAGCACAGGATGGTCTACAGGAGGAAAAAAAAAAAGGCTGGATTTAACTTGGGACAACACCAGTCCCTTCATGCCAGGTTAACCCTTCATGTTTACTCCCTAAGAATCCCTTTTTGTTATTTCTGTTTGGTGGGTACAGCTTAGTTTAATTTCACAGTCAATATGTGGACAATTCTAAGTTCCCATCTTAGCAACCTGTAGTGTGTCATAGGTTCCTATTGTTGGTGGCTGTCTCTGGGGCCTCTGAAAACTTTTATCTTTTGGTGGGCATATTCAAAATGATAGGCTAAATGAGGTTTAACAAGTGGGTGTCTTTTCACTTCTCGTGGGACATTTAACCAGGTCTGAGAATGCTTTCCATTGTGACAATTCAGATGGTTGCTTCTGAAATCTAGTCGGTGAAATTCAGGCTGTTGCTAAATTATCTTAAACTGCATGGGACAACCTCTTAGAACAAAGACATAGCTGGCCTAACATGTCAGCAGTGCTTGCCCAAGGCAACATACAACAGTGAGTACCAACTAACCACTGCTTTGAAAAACCTTATGAAGACACCTGAACCCTGTCAATAGGAAAATTGGTCAGGTATTTCCTCCTTAAAATTGACCCTGAATGCTATAAGCAGGAAACAACCACCTTGTTCGGAAAACAGACCTCTCCCTTTGCCATGTTTGTGGGTCTTATTTATCCAGAGCCACCACAATCCCAGCCACTGTGTCCACACAAAAGCTGAGTAAACACACCATGTTTTGACTTGTCATCATTAATCCTGACATGTGAATGTAGGGATACGGCATACGGGAGGCTGTTTTATCAGAAGCCATGGCCTTTAGAAATTTCTAAGCAGTCAGGTGGTTTCACTGGACACCACTCTTGACCTGATTTTGCATTTCATTCTCAGAGACACCTTGCTTTCTGATATCTATAATTATTTCTCTGATGAACATTTGTATGGTCTCAGGGCCAAAAGGAGTGAGCCAGAGCTTAAAGAAAGAACAAAAGTCTCAAAGAATGTGGGCTGAGCATTAGCACGCTGCCATGCGTGGAACCAATGGCAAGATCTCATTTGACAGTCTGGGGTAGACTTGGGGGCTCACTTAGCTCTTTTTTTTTCTTTTTTGGAGACAGGGTTTCTCTGTGTAGCCCTGGCTGTCCTGGAACTCACTCTGTAGACCAGGCTGGCCTCGAACTCAGAAATTTGCCTGCCTCTGCCTCTCGAGTGCTGGGACTAAACTTACTTAGTCCTCACTTAGCTCTCACTTAGCTCTTGAAACTACATATTTTTGGAATATTTTGGTCCAAAGGATGACTTTATTCTTCATCAACTCTAACTTGACAATAGCATTTAAAAGACATCTGTGAGCCCTAAAAGCAGACTCTGGGCTTTGTGAAACCAAGTTACTAACATGGTGCAGATACAGCTCCCCTAATTTCCAAGACTTCCTTCTGCCTTTGACCAGACAAGCCCTGTGGCAACCCCTTTTAGTTAGTTTGAGGGTTGTGTTCTACCAACCTGGGCCATCAAGGAAGGAGAACAAAGATGCTAGCTAATTTACTTCTTGGGTGATCCTAGAAAGCCAGACTTGGGAGATAACAAAACTTTGTCCTAAACCTATTTCAACTATTTATAAATGGGCAGATATTCTTTAGCTGTGTGTGTTTTCTAATACTTTTCATAATACAATCCAATTTTGAGACTTACTATGTAACTGGACTAACCGCGCTATAGGCCAGGCTAATTTCAATCTTGTCTTTCTGCCTTACCCTCTGGAGAGCTGGAATTATAGGTATGCCATTCTTGCCCAAATCTAAGAACTTTTAACTTGGTATTTTCTTTCTCTTTCTCTTGTGTGTGTGTGTGTGTGTCTGTGACATGTATGTGCATATGCATATGATGTGTATTGCAGTATTTTGTTATACTGTCTAACTAATGTATGTTTATCTATTTCTCTATCTATCTATCTATCTATCCACCCATCCATCCATCCATCCATCCATCCATTATCCATCTATACCGCCCCTCCCCCTGCTCACTATGTAGCCCAGGCTTGCCTAGTACTCACTGTATATATCGTGGCGACCCAAATTCAGAGCAATCTGACTGCCTTTCCCCACTGAATGCTGGGGTTGAAGGAATATGACACCATATCTGGCCCCAATTTATTCTGAATATAAGAGATTGGAGGTTGCTGATTTGGCTAGACTGGCTGGCCAGTGATCCTCTAGGATCTGTCTTTCTACTCCACCCGTGCTGGAGATATAGGCACACACCATCACTCCCGGGTACATGGGTACGGGGGATCTGGACTCAGGTCCTTATGTTTGTACAGCATCATTTCCCCTAAGGAATCATCTCCCCAGTCCTTAAGTTGGTATTCTCTTTGGTGCTTTTGGGTAAATGGCACAGAAATTCAGCAATATTTTTTTTCTTGTAACCTCCTAAGAAGTTAATGAGCCTACATACAACCCAGTTTACAATTACTATGCAATTAATCACTTCTCGGCCTTTTGGCTAAGATCAAGTGTAGGTGCAGTTACTGTGCAATTATTACTTGAGTTTGAGGATTAAGTGTTTGGAGAAATTAGGTTGCAGAACCCGTTTGTTCCTGTTCCCACCCATCACTGTGGTCCCTGATAAGTAGGTGCTAGGGCTTGCACCATTTAAAATCCTTAAGCAGAATTTACATTCTTTCAGTAAAAGCTCTTACTGCCTAGTCTACATCTTCATGCTGGGACAACTGGAGTAGCAGAGTTTGAATCCGCATGGCAGTGACATAGGGGAAGAGCACAGTTTACACATTCGGATCTATTTTTCTTACTCATGGGTCAAGAACACCTTGCGATGGTATTGGGAATGGTGAACAGGATAGTCACTTTTATATAAAGAGAGGACAGCATTTTATACTCACATTTATCATAGCTCATGAAATTAATTCGATCCTACTGGCCCCATAGATTTGATTCTTGCTTTTCCTGCTGGTAATGTGCTGGTATTCATCCTGTCATTGGAAACTCAGCTTAACTCTGACTCCTGTACCCAAGGCCAGTCTTTCTGTGTGGTTCCAACACCCTCAGTTTATATCTCTGTGTATAACTCTCACACTGCCTTGTATATTCAGTACATTTATAAAGGTATGGCTTATAATACATTATGAAACCCATCAATTCATTATATATAGTTTTAAATAAAATTTTTAAAAATAAATTCACTAAACTGGGCCATGAGGACCACAGCCCAGTTTACCAATAGTTCATCACTCCACAGAGAACACTCACACCATTAGCAGTTGCTCGCACCATCCGGCACCCCCAGGCCCACTTTACAGCAGGATCTTTGAGTTTCTGTTGATGCCACCCCGTTCTGCATTCCCTTCCGTGGGGCTGCTCTCCAGGAGACTGTGAACTCACTGAAGGCACGCACCTTTGTAAAGCTATTTCTTCTTTGCAATCCAGCATGGCCGTGAGCACAAAGGTAGCAAATCATAGCAGTCACTGCTTATCAAAGCTTCCACGGACTTGACTGCCCTGCAATCAAGGGTGTTACAAATTGTCTTGAATTTTAATTCCTGAACCAAACAGACAAACAAGCAAGTCCACTTGACTTCCTTCTCTCTCTGTCTCTCTCTGTCTCTCTCTGTCTCTCTCTCTCTCTCTCTCTCTCTCTCTTTCTCTCTTTCTCTCTCTTCAGACAAGTTTATGGCCTCTGAGAAGCTGTATGACCTACTCGGGGCCATATTAAGATCTTATGCCAAGGTTGTATGAAGCCAAAGGTGATTGAGGAAGAAATAAAGAATGAAACTAGTTCTGAATCTAGAATAGTTGCTATTGCTGTGGTAATGACAGAGATTGTGGTTAGCTTTTTCCAGGTAGCCATGACCCGGCAATGACCTGGCTGCCTTGGAGGGTAGTGGCTAGGGTGGTCCTTCCAGGCACACATCCCTCCCATCTCCAGGATGGCGGGGAACATACAATCTCTGTGCCGCTCTGCATGTCTCTAGCTGAGCCAGGTCCTCGGAGAGCCATTTGTCCCAAATCTTATTCCCGGTTCGGCATTAGGATGTCATTCATCCCTCCCTGGTATCAATGAAAGTAAACACCCCTGTGCTTTGCTGTTTTGTTTCCAGCTGCCTGTCACATCTATGAAGTCATTGGGAGGAACAAAATTCAAATAGGAGAAAGTCCATAAATGGAGAACCCTTTTGTTGTCCCTGCCCCCTGGCGTAAACTCTCCCTTTCTCCCCAGAGTAGGAGTAAGTTAATTGTATTTGAATGAACAATTCTAATAAGGCAGTGACCTTTAATGTGAACTGGTGTTTTTAATTTTGATTCTCTGTCAGTCACTCCAGCATGAACCACCTCAGGATGTTAGCAGTGGAGCGACCACTGTGTACACACAGGAGCAAAACAAACACATCGGCTGGGTACTGCTGGCAGGTAAACACGGAGGACAGATCTACAAAGAGATGTGGGGCAGAGTCCTCACAAAGGATCTGGGAAAATGGCGGAAATGAGAACAGCAGGTACGGAGCAACCCAAGCAGAAGGGTTTCTTCTTATGAAGAAGATAATAACTCTCTGTTCACTGTGTATCGTGTGGACTAGACGGGAAATCCAAAGAGAGAATGATGGGGCATGAAAGCAAACAGAAGGGAAAACCAGGTGACAACGGAACACAAAGACAGTCATTGTGACCAGTGCGAATGTGGGGGATTATAGCTATCCAGTTTTTCTTCTGCTTGTGGAAAGAGATAGAAATACTAGAGTATATTTAAAATGTATAGAACTATGAAAATAGGTTAGAAAAATGCCAAAATCATGTGGCGAGAGAGTGATGGCTTAGAACTATTAAGAGCACTTGATGCTCTTTCAAAGGACCCGAGTTGGGTTCCCAGCACCCACATGGTAGCTGAGAACTGTGTGTGAATTCAGTTTAGGAAATCCAATGTCCTTTATTTACTCTCATGGGCACCAAGAATTCGTGAGATGGACATGCATGCATATAGGAAAAACATTCACACACATAAAGTTAAAAAATAACATAATGAATAATATAATGAATATAAGAGAACAAAATAGAAATTTGATGGGTACATAATTGTCAAAGATATTAGGAATTTGTGGATTTTTAAAACTGGAATTATGCATATTGCTTTGCTACTTGTTCAAGGTTCTTGGAACAGAGTCTGAAGGAAAGGCTATCCAGAGACAGCCCCATCTAGAGATCCATCCCAAACACCAAACATCCATCTGCAGACACCAAACCTGCACACTATTGCTGATGCTAAGAAGCACTTGCTGACAGGAGCCTGATATGGCTGCTCCCTGAGAGGTTCTACTAGCACCTGATCAATACAGATGCAGATACATATAGCCAACCATCGGACTGAGCCCAGGGACTCCAATGGAGGAGTTATGGGAAGGACTGTTGGAGCTAAAGGGGATTGCAACTCCATAAGAAGAACAATATCAACCAACTGGACCACCCAGAACTCCCAGGGATTAAACCACCAACCAAAGCGTATACATGGAGGGAGCCAGGACTCTAGATACATATGTAGCAGAGAATGGCCTTATCTGACATCAGGGAAGGAGGCTTGGTGCCCCAATGTAGGTGGATGCTAGAGGGGTAAGGGGGGAGTGGGTGAATGGGTGGAGGTGTACTCTCATAGAAGCAAAGGGTAGGGGGGAGAGAGGGGATTGGATGGGGGAGTTGGTGGAGGGATAACCAGGAAGGGGGGATATCATTTTGAAATGTAAACAAATAAAATGATTAATAATAAAAAAAAAAGTTAAAGAAAGAGCTCATTCCTCCACTTTTCACACCGAACCGGCCTGACAGGATAGCACACCCTGGATGTTCTATTCAGTGTGTGGTAGCATTTCCGCAGAATGCAATGTTGTATTTACTTTAGGTGTTTTGTTTGTTTGTTGCTTTGACAAGACCTCTTGTAGTCTAAGCTTGCTTGCTTCTAACTAGTCATGCAGCCAAGGATGAGCTTGAATCCCTTCTGCCCCATCCTTCCAAGGGCTAGCTAGGATTCTAGAATCACTTGGTGTCATCACCCAGGTTTTATGTGCTGCTAGGACTTAGACCCAGGGCTTCAGCATGGTAAACAAGCATTCTCCCAATTGAGCCATTTTTCCAGCCTCATTTTTCCATATTCTTTTCTCCCTTCACAACTTTTTTTTTAAAGGAATTGTTTTATTGTTTGAGACTTCTATGTGTGTGTATAATGTGCTTGGATCAAACTTCCCCCATCCCTTCTCCTCCAGGCCCGCCTTGATTCTCCTTTCTGTGACTGTCTCCTTCCAATCTATGTTCTCTCTTTTAAAATCCACTGAATACACTCAATGCTGCCTATATGTATATGGATGTGGGAGTACCTACCAGAGCTTGGGTAGCCTTTCCAGAGCCTATAAGAAAACAGATTCCCTTCCCTAGCAGCTATCAATTGTCAATAGCTCCTTACTTAAGGCAAGGACTCCATGAACCCCTCCCCCATGTACTCTGGAATTTTGGCTGGCCTAAGTTGGTTATGTCTTGAATATAGTCACTGTGCGCTCATGTGTGCAACAGCTCTGTCATGTCAATAGTCTCCAGACATCCACTTCCTCAAGCCTTTACAATATTTCTGCCCACTTCCACAATAATCCCCAAGCCTTGTGGGGAAGGGATACCTTCACAACTTAGTCATATTTACAATGAGAAATATCGATGGTATATTTGTTCACAGGAATATTTTCTTTGGATGCTGTTGCCATGGAAGAGGTCTCCATATCAGCAGATTATATTGACATTAGTGGCATCATAAAAACATTTCATTTCAGTGCACTGAACTTTTCTAGTATACTTTGAAACAATGGGTACCACCAATTTACACACACACACACACACACACACACACACACACACACACTGTGCAAAGGGATGCTTACTGTTTATTTAGTCATCACACAATTGAGGTCCTATTGTGAAGATAGTGCACTACACACATTTATAAAAACAGAGATGGGATACAATGCAGAATGACCATGGCAGGGTGGAGTGGGTCTGGGCCATGGGACTACAGGTCTGCTTTCTGTCTGTCTGTCTGTCTGTCTGCCACTACAGAAGTTAAGGCCAAAGAGGAGGTTGGGTTCATGGCCTCAGGCAGAGGCTCTCAGCCTTGCTGCATCTCTTCTCTTGGAATTCACTGCACATTCTGTGATTTATGACATATTTCTGATTGATTTTAATGTAGCTTTTGATAAACTGGCCAGCTTAATGATGCAACTCTACAAAGCATTTTGAAAACAGAATACTGCTACCTTCTGAAACTTGCACAGAGTGGTCATGGCTAAGCCTTGAGTGTCATGTCCCAGTCTTGATCACCTATTCTCAGCATCTATCCAAAGTCCAGAAATGGCTAGCCCATGGGTACTAAGTAATTAATGCTACAAATAAGTGCACTTTTTTGGATTGGTTTAGAGACAGCGTCATTACAAGCACAAATATCAGCACCTATCAACAAACTAAATTGTGCTTATTATAATTTCTCTGAGATTGATGTGGTGGCATGACCCTTTAAGCCCAGCATTTTGGAGACAGAGGCAGGAGAATGGTGAAGTGCAAGTCAGTCTGGGTTACTTTAGGGAGTGGTAGACCAGTATGCTTTCTGTGGTG
This sequence comes from Apodemus sylvaticus, assembly GCF_947179515.1. Classification (NCBI taxonomy): domain Eukaryota; kingdom Metazoa; phylum Chordata; class Mammalia; order Rodentia; family Muridae; genus Apodemus; species Apodemus sylvaticus. The sequence goes on along the minus strand of NC_067473.1, from coordinate 129,860,506 downwards.
TGAAAACTACAACAAAAAACCCTCCAAACTTTTATTATACAAATTGACTCTTTCATCAGGTGTAACTCCCTGCACACATGATTTAGGCATTTATTTTGGCTTAGAATGAATGACTAAATCCACTGGAAACAAAAATTTTTTAGGACTTACATTTACCTTGACCCTTTGTTCTGATCTGTTCATCTGAAGAAGAGAAAGTTTCACCCAGACCACTTGTCTGTCCATTTAAACTAGTGGTTCTCAACCTATGGGCTGTAGCCCCTTTGGGGGGATCAAACAATTCTTTCACAGGGTCACCTAAGACCATAGAAAAATACAGTTATTTATATTACATAACAGTAGCAAAATTAAAGTTATGAAAAAGCAACAAAAATAATTATATGGTTGGATGGTATCACAGTATTATGGTTGGAAGAACTGTATTAAAGGGTCACAGTATTAGGGAGATTGAAACCAACTGGTTGAAACACATCTGAAACTCATCCTACTTAGGAGAAATCAAATCAAAGAGCATTTCCCTGTATGTAGATAGAAGTCTGGTGGGTTTGGTAGTCAATAGAGGTGCCTCATTTGGATTTCCAAACTCTGGTACCACGCTGTATGTGGAACATATATTTGATGTGAATTTTTTTAAAATGAGGATGGAAAATATTAATTCCATAAGTGATACTATCCAAGTATGACACACCTCATATTTAAGACTTATGAAAACAAAATAAAGCAAAAAACACGTGGTACCTGCAGAATACAGTCAATATTATCCCTGTTGGCAACCATGATTGGAATACGACTTTAATGTTGCATTTTATTCCAACTGTATTCTTCAGTGTTAATCCAAGATCATCTACTATATATGGCTTGGCTAAAGCAATATTTTGTTAGATTCTAATAGGATGTTAATACCCTCATGAGCCAAGCTGGCTCCATTCAGTGTTCATCTTAATTAGCTAACATTAGCCATCATTAGGGTTTTATACGGTATGATGCACATTACTTCATAACCTCTACCCTGGTCACATGGAGGTAGACCATCATCCATGTTCTCAATCAATTGATTACTCTGGGCTTCCTGAACACCTAGGTTTTATTTTAAAAGTTCAGGTCAATGTTAAGTGTTATGTCATAGCTGCAAAATGTTTTAAGAATCAATGTTAATTAACACTGTTAATTAAATGTTCACCATGTGAATGAGAACATCTTTCACTCATTTGCCTAATAAGTTACAGTTATGTAATCTTCCATTTATTTTTTGGTATAAGGAAATGGTGTTTCCACTAGTGAGAAGAACATGAATAAAGAATCTGCATGTGGAAAAGTACTTTCTTTCTTTTTTCCCCAAAGGATTTACCTCTGAAGTTTTTGCTGAGTGATGTAGGGAGGAGAACAGAAAACTCAAAAATGTATATTTTGACTAAGTGGGATAGTTGGAAGATACTTTGACAAAGCAAATCCCAGCTGGCCAAAAGATGCGAACCATATATATACTTGGCTTCAGTGTTTTGAGTTAATGAAAATAAGGTTTTATGGAATCATATCTTAATAGCTTTAGAGTTTTAAAAGGCAGCTAGGGAACCATCAACCAATAAAGTCCTTGGAGTGGCTGATCATCCCTAAGGTGTGGCCTGCTTCATACCTGTTCTATTAGTAATAAGCATTGTCATCAAGAGGGAAGCATGTCAGAAAACCAGGTTGTCTGTGACTTTTGCCAACTGGCTTGTTCTGAATGCTAAGGTATCCAATGCAGTCTTTGAACAATGATACTACTAATAACAGGTGTTGCTAAATGACAAATGTGTCTGCCATGTGTCAAATCTCATGGAAATATATGGAAAGGCATGGTGTGGATGCAATTCACTCTCATTCCACTGGCTGTCAGGTTATATAGTAGACATAGTATACAAAAAAACATCTCTCCAGGCAGAGCCTTTTGGAACTTGGGTTCACTTTAAGGCTACACTTTTAGGATATGAGATGCAAAGCTGAGCCCTAGAGATACTGAAGGATGCAGCCTAACTATAGCCATAGAAGGCATGACCAAAAAAAAAATCTCTCTCCATATTTGTCACCATTTACTCCTGTACTCTGCATCTCTCCCAGCCCCCGTCTCTTCTGTGTGTACATGTGTATGATGTTGTGCATGCATGTTTGTATATGGGTACACCAGTGTGTTAGTTGGGCATTACAATTACAGTGCATGCATAGAGGTCAGAGGTCAGAGTCTCTCTTGCTGGTTGACACTGCATATGCATGGTAGCATGCCTGTGGACTTCCGTGGAGTCCCCTGTTTCCACCTTCCATCTTGTTGTAGGAATACTGGGATTACATATGTGAATAACTGTACAGGCTTTTGGGAGGTTCTGAGGACTCGAACTCCAGTTCTCACCCTTGTGTGTCAAGCACTTTACCCACGAGTCATCCCCCTAGCCGGAGGCTTGCTTTTGCCTGCTTGTTTGAATGGCAGGACAAGTCTCTGTTTAAACTTATGAATTGTTCTTGAGAGGATTTCTATGATTGAGATACCAATCACACAGTCAGAAAAGGAGTATGAGACATTCCTCCCAGTATAAAACCTTTAAAACGATTTTCATACCGAAAACACAGACTTTCCAAACTACTTGTATCTGACATTGGGTCAGTTGTTTGTTGTGCCAAAAGCCTTATTTGGGCCGACTATTTTCTGTTGCTGGTCACTTAGTCCTGTCACTTTGGGCCAGTGGTGAGGCAAGGCTTCTTGACAGGTAACATGAGACCAAGAAAGTTACTCATGGAAGTCTTGGAACAAAAAGAAAGAATAAAGACCCTGGAATAATAGCCCAGTCAGGAGCACACCCAGTGACCTACTTTCCTTTAACTAGGGTCAGCCACCTTGCAAAGCCCACGTCTTTATAACAAAGCCTCTGGGGGGGCTATTCAATATTCATACCATCTCAGAAAAGCAGCTCCAGCCTTTCAACTTTGATACCTTCCTTAATTGCATGTATCCTCTTGAAACACCTGGGTCTCCCCCCACCATCTTATTAGAAAATAAGGCATTTAAGAGAACTTTCCAGGGTGAGGAAGTATTTCAATGTTTTCCGTCTCCGAGATGCTAACATAACTTGACTTGCCAGACTACTACTTGAAATCAAGAACATGTCTCCACCGTTGGTGATTTGAAAAGCCTACTTGCTCTGAATCTGTTCCCATCCTTCTCAGGTTGATATATCGGATCTAGAACATAATAATTAGAACGTTATTTGTGGATGAAAAGTCAAACTTTCATCTTAATAGCTCAGAGTGGCTTTTGTTTCTACAGCCATTTATCTAGATGGGCAATAGGCTGTTCAGGTCAGTTAAGTAACTTGAGTGCCAAGTTGAGGAGTTTAGATCTAGGGCTTGTCCACAGGGTATTGCAGGAGAGGTTGGCAAGGTCTGGCATGTGCAGTAGCAGCTGGCAGGGATGAGCTAGGGATGAGATAGGGATTAGCACTATGATTATTAATTGAAAACACATACCCCTGACAGAAGAGAGCTCGGAGTCTTCTGTTGAGCTAGAGACCGATGAAATGATCAGGCAGCAATTTCTTTGTTCTGGAAATTAGTTGAGACCATTTAACAGACACAGGAGCCTTCCACAGCACAGGGAATGGGGATTATCAGTGGATATTTCCTTTGCTAGATGAGTAAATCAGGTTGGGATGACAATGAAACAGAAAGGGATGCATATGGATTTTAAACTTCACTCATTTAAGACACTTGTTTCATGCAGGTTTGCCAACTGGGATATGGTAATCACAGATAGCAGTGTGTGTGTGTGTGTGTGTGTGTGTGTGTCCATAAGCCACTGGTCAACCTAATAATGGCTCCAATCACTTTTGGGTTACCTACAACTCATGATTCAGCTAGGCTGGTGGGCAAGTGAGACCCAGGAAACTGTTTCCAGCTTCCCAGCCCTGGAATTAGAAGCACGTGCAGGTTATGGGGACTGGACTGAAGTCTTCAGGCATGCAAGCCAAGTATTTTATCAACTGAACCATCTGTGCAGCCCACAAAACAATTTCGGTAGTGTTTTACTTCTCACGACTGGACCTTTAGGGTGGACCCAAATTAAGCACATTTGTGAAGAGTATATTCATAACTGTCCTTTGCATATAACTTGATTTAAGAACAGGATAAGAGAAATGACTCATAACATATTTGCATTTTATTCTCTTGGTTTGTTTCCTCTCATCATCCTGTAGCCACAAGATAACGTTGGAAGACTATTTAGTACAATAAACAACGGGGTACTAACTTAGGCCAGAAACCCTTTAGATGGAATGTATCTGTTAGCCAGGAACCTTGGCCTGCCAGTATGTCAAAAGAAGAAGCAAATTTTACTTTTCAAAATTAGAGATTGGCCAACAGGACAATTGTTCATTGGGTGGGTATACTGGGATCATCCTGGATTTTCTTCCTGGTGACAGATGGAATTCTGTAGTCACTGAAGGGAGAGTTATGATGAGATATACACCTTACTTAGGGGTGAATGCTTTTTTCGTCCTGATTTACTGTCATGGACAGATGCTTTTAAAAGCAAGACTTCAAAATAGGAAATTTCCAAAAGATAGGAGAATTTGGGTGTCCACTTTATAATGCCAGTAATGACAGTGGAGAGAAAGGGTGTGGTGTAAACATCTCCAGCACCTTTGATGATTAAGAGTAAATACAGGATTTCCCTCTGCCAGTTAATTCCTATTCAAAACACCTGACTCAAAGACCTACCTTGCTGTTTGTTTAGAATTTGAAACAGGGTTTCACTGTGCAGCCTTGGCTGGCCTGGAGATCCATATGAGATCAGGCTGACCTTAAATTCACAGATATTCAGGCGCCTCTGCCTCCTGCATGCTAGGATTAAGGGTGTGCACCAATGCTCCTGGCAAGGTCCCCCCTTCTCTGGGCCAGTAAGATGCCTTAGCAGGTAAGATGCCACCAGGCCTGACTACACTACCTAGGTTTAATATCTGAATGGGAGGAGTAGGAGAGAGTCACTATCCGCAATATGTTCTCAGAGCTCCCCTCTGTGCTGTGGTATATAAGCATATGACATGCTTGAATATGTGAGTGCTTTTGGTATCAACCAAGCAAAACAGATATCTTTAGTTGTTTCACATGATTCCCTCCCACCCTCCCTCTTTCCCTGATTCTCTTCCATCCTCCTTCCCTCCTTCCCTTCCTTCCTTCTTCCCACTATAGAATCTAGGTTGGCACTCTGGAAATCAGTCTGGCGGTTCCTCCGAAAACTGGGCACCTTACTTCCAGAAGATCCTGCTATACCACTCCTGGGCATATACCCAGAAGACTCCCCACCATGTAATAAGGATACATGTTCTACTATGTTCATAGCAGCCCTATTTGTAATTGCCAGATGCTGGAAAGAACCCAGGTATCCCTCAACAGAAGAGTGGATGCAAAAAATGTGGTATATCTACACAATGGAGTACTATTCAGCCATTAGAAACAATGAATTCATGAAATTCTTAGGCAAATGGATGGAGCTAGAGAATATCATACTAAGTGAGGTAACCCAGACTCAAAAGGTGAATCATGGTATGCACTCACTAATAAGTGGATATTAACCTAGAAAACTGGAATACCCAAAACATAATCCACACATCAAATGAGGTACAAGAAGAAAGGAGGAGTGGCCCCTGGTTCTGGAAAGACTCAGTGAAACAGTATTCAGCAAAACCAGAACGGGGAAGTGGGAAGGGGTGGGTGGGAGGACAGGGGAAGAGAAGGGGGCTTGCGGGACTTTCGGGGAGTGGGGGGGCTAAAAGAGGGGAAATCATTTGAAATGTAAATAAATTATATCGAATAATAAAAAAAAAAAGATTATGAGAGCCAGAGATAGTAGGCAGCTATAAGAATAAAAAAAAAAAAAAAAAAAAAAAGAATCTAGGTTGGTCTCAGTCACTATTGTCTCTCCCTAGCCCCCCAAGTCCTGGATTATACCCATGCGCCAGCCTGCTGGCCTTTCTTGCTCCCTAATAAATTTATTATTATTATTATTATTATTATTATTATTATTTTGTTCCTAGTCAATGCAACCACAGAAAAGTATATGCTTATAATGTACCCTTTGCCTATAATGTAGAAATGTTAGCTAAAGAATTGTGATTTTTCAGTTTGATGATAACTTTTTCTTTAAAGAAATCAACCTGATCACATATTGAGATGATGAAATAGAATACCTCAAATTCCATAATCTCAGGAAGCAAGTTGTGACCTGTCTATGGTCTCAGGAAGAATTGTTATTTCTTCTTTAAAACATTTTTTTAATTATTTTTCACTGTGTGTCTCTGTGTGGATATATGCTCATGCATGAAGGTGCCCACCGAGGCCAGAGGGGTCAGATTTCCCTGGACTGGTGTTCCAGACATGAAACTCGCTTGGCATGGGTGCTGGGAACTGAAGTTGGTTCCCTGCACTGTGCTCTCAGCTGCTGAACTCTCTCCAGCCCCCTTTGCTTCTCTTAGGACTTAGTAAGTTAAATCTACAAGCCTTGGACGAACCACCTAACAAGAATTGGTTGGGCTGCACTGGTTTCCTTTCTTAATTAACAAACCCTTAATATTAAAGCATTGAACAAAATGGGTAGAAAATTGAAATCTATAAAAGCAACAACAAAATATTCCATCTGAGGGATTTCTTCCCCCTTTTGCCCTTTTCTTTTTCTTAAAAAAAAAAAGTATCTCTCACGTATATGGGTGGTTTTGCCTCTATGTCTGTACCCTGTGTATGCCTGGTGGTGAGGGAGGAAAGAGGGTTTTAGACTCTCTGAGAAAAGATGGTTGCATGCTGGGAATCAAACTCTGCTTTTCTGCAAGACTAGGTAGTATTCCTAACCACCATCTTTCCAAGCTCCTTTCCCAGTGTGTGTGTATGCATGTGCGAGTGTGAGTGTGAGTGTGTGTGTGTGTGTGTGTGTGTGGTTACCCTTTCGTCTAATGTGATTTTCTTGGAGGATGGATCTGCCATTGACTCAGGGATCATCGATTAAGCTACACTGGCTGACCAGCAAAGCCCCAGGAATCTTCCGCCCTCAGGTCCTCCACAAAGGGATTATCTGCATATGCTACCACACCTAACTAAAAAAATGATCTGGCATAGCTTCTGAGTATTTGAACTCAGTTCTTCATGCTTCCAAGGCAAGTACTTTATTAACTGAGCCATCTCCCTACTTCCCTTTCTGGAAGCAATTTGTGAGGTTGACTGGCTGCATATGAGGTCACTGCCAGGATATGACAATTGAGGAGAAGTATAATTCTCACAGGAACACAAATCAACAGACAAATTTTGGGTGGGGAATGATTCTCCCAGCTTGCATAATAGTCTATCTTGCTTATTCGTGGGAATAATCTTTAGAAATCTGGGTGTGACGGGGCAAGAACGGATTTAGGAAGGTCGGGTATTTAGCAAATACAGTTTGTAGAATTGCCACCCGGAACCCACCAAGGACCTGCGCATCTGAGATACAAATAGAAGAAATAGAGGCGCTGGGCTTCGAAAATAGAATGGGCCCAAAGGCTAATGCTACAAATCTGTCTGGCAGGCCCTAAACCACCGCATGGTCCTTTGCGCATAATGGTTGTTTCTCTCTTGCTTCATGCTAGTAGCATTTATTTCTGCATGGTGAACTTGAATCTTTAAATGTCAGCAACTTAAACACAGCACTCGGCTGTGTCACAAATAACCCCAGCTCTGGGGTGCGTGATACTTTACCGAAAAACGTGAAAATGGGCTTGTTTGTTTGGATAACATGAAGTGTTTTTGTTTCTCCATTTCTGCTTTAAGTCTGAGGACTCTGGCATCTACCTCCTCCACCGTGCATTTGAGGCTGGTAGCAATATTGGGAAAGAAATATGATAATGACCACTGCCACCAAGCATTCTCTTTCTCAGCTCCAGTTTCACATGTGTTGGTTCAATGGAATATTCAATAGACATTTATAGGAAATAAATTGAGAGATGAATGTAAACCAGATGGCATCTGGAGGTTTATTTGCAAAGTCCCTGCATCAAAGCTTTCTCCAGATCGCACCATATTAGCTGTGTTTTTCCAGTCCAGCAGAATCAGGAAGGTAACCACAGACTTCCTTGATGGGAAACATGTGAAAAACAGACCAAGTCCTAATGTGTGCTTGAGCCTGTGGCCAGGGAGCATCTCTGAAATCATTTTATTACCCACACATACAGCACATTGCTTAGAACTTTCTTGAGAACACAAAATCAGTTGTTTGACTTAGGAATATTTTTTGCGACATTATATTTTATTTAGGGTTATATTAATAAACATAGTACCAGTTGGGTTGCATTTTATGAGAGGCGCGGGACTGTTTTTTCAGCTTGGATATATAAAGATCAGCTCTAACCAAAGAGAAAGGTAACATTTAAATATAGCATACACACAAATATACATTAAATTTCTTTCTTTCTCTTTTTAATGTTTTTTTTTTTCCCCTAGCAGCTTGGAATGAAACATATACCTATCTGAACATTCTTGCATCTGTAACCACCTGATTAAGCTTCAGAGAATCACATTATTGTAAGTAATATTTAAAAAACATTGATTGGACAGAATGAGAAATGGTTCCTAAACTTAATACTTAATATTTAATTATATATATGTATATACATATATGTATTCTCCTCAACCTTGAATTCAATCTGCTTTCTGCAGTTGGTTATGGCTAGGTTTACATATGATATGAAATTAATTCTTATGTGGCCTGTTATATAAATCATTATGAAATGTCAAAAGCTTTTACATATATATTTTTTTTAAGTTTTCACTTGCTTTCCAAATAGTTTCCATTTTTCAGTGTCAAAGACTACTCAGGCACTCAGTCAATTTTAATGATTTTTTTTATCACTCTAGATTTTCCCCTATCATTTATAGTACATTTGTGTGTTGGTATGTGTGTGTGTGTATGTATGTGTGTGTATGTGTATGTGTGTGTGTGTATATGTATGTATGTGTATGTGTGTGTATGTGTATGTGTGTGTGTATGTGTGTGTGTTAGCATGCATCACATAAATACACATCATGCCATGCCATATAGTTGATAGATACAATATAAATCTGAGAAATTCTTTTTTCTTTTCTACTAAGGCCAAGTGGTCAATTGGTTGCAATAGAAGAAGAAGAAAATATTCTTGCTACTTAAATGCACAACATTGCCCTTTCTAAATAAACATTATAGATTAAACCTACAGCCAGTTCCAACCGCTGACTCCTGAATTTCTAGTTCAGGAAAGTTACTGAGGACTATGATGCTTTGTATTTGTTTTGTTTTATTCTGTTTTCTCTTTGACAATTCCTAAATCACCCGTCTCAACAACAGTCTCCTCCTTTTATAAGTTAAACTTCTAAATCTATGGCAGTAGGTTAATGCCACTTGTGATAAAAAAAAAATGCATGTGAGCAACATCACTTTTAAAATATGTGGCTAACTGCTGGAAGCTATTAAAAACCAAATAAACAAAAGAGATTACACTTCAAAGAAATGTCAACAGTTTTTCCTGTCTCAGAACAGACGAATTTTCTTTACTTTTACCCACATCTGGAAAATGCTTATGGCTTTATACATCTTTTATGGTAAAATGAATTTATTGAGTTTTAAAATTTTCATGATGGATTAATGCAATCTTCATAAAAGGTAATCCCACACCATAGTAAAGAAATCTGCCTTAACACTGAAGAATGAATTTAATAATAAATAGAAGTCCAATGTTAATTTCGAGGAGCAAAAATAATTTTGAGAAAGCCTTTAGTGAACTGATTTTAACAATATTCGCACAGAGAAACGAAAATGTGGTATCTTCTTTCCAAGGACCTATCTTTAAACTGGCACACATCGTTTTGAAGTTGAGGGGGAAAGAAAAGAAACAACTTACAAAGCAAGCGTAATGTTTAAATGAATGTACCATCTTTAATTAACTAACAATAGACATAAGGAATGTAATATTATCTCCTGATAGCCAGCTCTCTAAGGGGAAATTCCAAAACAGTTAATGCCTTTCTATAATTTGTGCTGAAATTACGCTACACACTTTTCCATGCTTAAAAGATGAGGTTTAATTTCTCCTACAAAAAGGTGTGCCTGCTTAGTGAGTCCAAACAACAGACTGTATGTGCTTCTTAACATCCTCCCGTGGCCCCGAACTGACAGTGTTCATTTGATGTCATTTTAAAATTAACTGTGTAGTAGCAACTTGCTCTCTATAGAAGCCTGCCAAGAAAAATAGCACCTCTGATATCCAACCAGACTCCCGAATCACACTGATTGACTCACATTGAGCCATTTGCAGTTTTGATGGGATCTGGGGGGCGGTGGGCCAGGCTGGAAATGTGGACAAAGTTGTCATCTGTATATGTTGGGCCAAGGATTAAGCGAGAGGGGGAAAAGCTATGACCACGATTAATGTTTAAAATGAAATAATATCATTTGGACATAAAGTAAGTGGTCTGTGGTCAATAAAACAGAAGAGAGGGAAAAAGAAAAATAAGCTCTAGCAGGCCATCTGCAAAATAGGCAAGTAGATCTATTTTGTTTATTTATAATGGGCATCAAGTAGATTCTTTCGCACTAACTAAAGCGGACAGTAATTATAAACACAGGTTGCTTAAATTCCCTGCACCCCGTGGAAGGAAACAAGCTTCTTTCTTTTCCAAACATTGTCATTTGTTTATTGAGCTTCTTTGAGTCTTGGTTTCATTTAAACCGATGTAAGCACACATCTGCTCCCCCTGAAGACAATGTCAACCTTGTTAAGCTGAACCTGAACACTCATTATACAAAACTATGCAAGTATCCTAGCTGCAATCTTTAGAGTAGCCAGTTAGCATACTGAGTAAAGAATTTGGATTATTTTTGTTCCATTACAGAAAACCTCACATTATAATATAATCATACAGGAAGCAAACACTCAGCGCCTCAGTAGTTTAGGATAATTAGTTACCTAAATTTTCTGAGGTGAATTCAATGTACTTAGGCTGAGGAACATTACTGCTTATATTAAAGAAAAAAAAACACAATACAATCTTGGTAACAATGAAATTATAAATATTGGAGTAAAACGTCATTTTAGAAATCATTTGGTTTTTATCAGTACAACTGAGGGAACATTTAAGGAACTGTTTTTATTAAAAAATGGGGGGCTGTGATATTGCTTATGTTAGCTCATGTCAGATATCAGATTTCACAAAACCTTTAACACAGTAGACACTATTAAAACATCATTATTAGAGTTGTCATGCTTCGGAGGCTTGGACTCCGAAGTGAGTCTTGTGTGTTTGCTGGGAAAGAGCAAGAATAAATCCTGGCGTCTTCATTTCAAAGTGGTGACCTTAAGTCATGCTGAATTGACCTAATGAACCCTCAGGACAATTGGATACATGCATTGGGTAGGAAGGGACAGACTGATGAAACTGTACATGGAGGGGCTGGGAGGATGGCTCGGTGGGGGTGGGGCTGGGAGGATGGCTTGGTGGGGGAGGGGCTGGGAGGATGGCTCGGTGGGGGTGGGGCTGGGAGGATGGCTCGGTGGGGTGGGGGAAGAGCTTGTTATGCAAACATGAGATCCCGAGTTTGGATTCCCACAAGCCATGTAAAAAGCAGGGTATGGCAGCCTGTGTCTGCAATTTTGGCACTTTGAGGAGAGAGGAGGATTCTGGGAGCTCCCTGGCTATTCAGTCTAGTCAATTTGTGAACTCCAGATTAAGAAAAGACCCTGTCTCAAAGTGGAAGATGGAGAGTGATCGAGGAAGACACACCATGTTTACCTCTGGCTCCCACATGTGCACACATGGAAACACACACACACACACACACACACACACACACACACACACACGCATGCATGCCCCCCACCCAACAAAAGTTCACATAAAAATAAAGGCATTTTACCGAAATTGCCTAGGCAACTGTTCTAAACAAGATACTCTGTATCCATTCTGACTTCTGCCACTCTTGAAACCCACCTAACCCTTCCCCAAATTCTGTGCTGCCTCTGCTTCTTTGTCAGTCATGGCAGACACGTTTCATCAATAGCTAAACTCTCCCCCTGGAGTCTGGATGGAATGTCAGAATCTTTCTCAATGCAACACACCAGTTAGGGACTTCCAACCTACCCATCTGCCAGCCCACCATTAGACTCTTAGAAAGTCTGCATCCCTAATGCTTGGCACAGATTCTGTCACATGGCACTGGATTAATTGGCAGATTAATAAATGTTTCTTCAGGGGATGATTACTTAACTCGCCTGGGATGGAAAAATATAATAGCTGGGAGCACAGATTGGTGCCAAACTGTTTAGATGAAAGTCTCACTTCTGCCAGTTAGCAACTCCGTGATTTGGGGTAAGTTACTCAATGGCTCTGTTTTAGTTTTCTGATCTATAAAACGTGACAATGAAATCAATGTGGGGAATGAAGAATTTACTATACAGAGTGCTTACAAGAACCCCTAATATAGAGAGTCTGTTAATGTTGGCTGTAATTATTTCCCTTGTTGTTCCTTATTGAAATACACTGTCTGCATGAGAAAATCGTGCCTAGCTTGCTTTGTTAAGGTATTTATCTGGTGCTCCATAAATCTTCATGTGGATGCAGAAATATAGATCCCAGGACACAAGTTTCTCTGAGTTGACTCCCCATAGCTGATTTGACAAAGTCCAAGGCAATATATGTTACTTTCCAACATGTTCAAACCTGTCTGACTCTTAGATTCCCTCTGCTCCATCCCTTTTCACCCTGAAACCTGTTTGGTTTGACTTCCCTTGTTTTCTTCAGGCTCTGGTGATATTAAGCCAATTCTCTACCACTGAGTTATATCCTTACCCCATGCCCCATAACACAGTGACTTGATTCTCTTTGTTTGGCCAGTGATCTCTCATTCATATTTTCTGCTGAGCTATCACACTTTCTGTTCAGTGCTGTGAGTGTCCCACAGACACTGGCTTGTCTTTTGAGGCACCACAGACTTGTTACCTCCTGTTGAAGCATTCCTCATGTGCTCCAAAGAACTAGTTTGCCTTCTGGTACATTCTACAGTGTTTACATGCCCTCGTCACTGGTTATCTGTACTGTCCTAGACATTCCTGCTTCGTTATCTTATTTATGACAAAATGCAATGGGCTCACTCAAATATTTATTAATGAATGAATATGTCTGGTTTCAAAATTCTAAAAAAAATATTTTAGGGCTATTGTTTATTTAATTATCCTATGTTAAATACTCATAAAAAGATTTTGAAATTATGAAATCACAACTCACATTACATTTAGTGCTACAGATGATGAAAGTTAAGTATTATTTCTCCATATCTATCTAATTCAGTCCCTTCAACACCCTCACATGCCTTTTATTTATGTGCATAAACTTGATCACACATATGAGACCTCAGCAAACTTCTCTCTATAAAGGGCAAGAGGGTAATATTTTAGACTTTACTACTTATCTAGGATCTGTTACAAATGTATGCTTCTGCACTCAAAGCAAAAAGTCACTGCAAGGGACAATATAGATAATAGGTATGCTATGTTCCTATAAATCTTTGTTTATAAAAATAGGCAAACAGGTAGAGACTGTACACAGCTTTTTTCTCATCATTTGTTTTTAAAGAGCCTAGCACTATGCCACAGACAACATCATGCGGTTTTCTTTCTGGTTATATTCTAGGCCCTTTTAATAAATTCAGAAGCAATTTGCTTATTCTAATTCATCTATATATCTATCCATATCTATTCTATCTATCTATCATCTATCTATGTCTATTCTATCAATTCTATCATCTATCTGTATATATCTATATCTATCTATCAATCATCATCATCTATTATCTTTCTTTCATCTATCTATCTACCTACTTATATAATACACACTAGAGTTTAAGTAGATAGATATCATATATATAGGGGATGTTATGTTTTGGTCTGTACTTCACATTTTTCAAAAGAAAATGCCATAAGTCTTATGCACTGTCTTAGCTGGGGTTTTATTGCAGTGGAGAGATACCATGACCACAATTACTCTTATAAAGAAAACCATTTCATTGGGGCTGACTTACAGTTTCAGAGGTTAAGTGCATTATTAGAAAATATGGTGGCATGGAGGCAGACATAGTGCTGGAGAAGGCGTTGAGAGTTCTACATTTGACCCACAGGCAGCAGTAGGAAGACTGAGTCATACGCAGCCTAGCTTGAGCATATGAGACCACAAAGCCATCATCATCAGGACCACCCAGTCATGTGACTTCCCCATCACATTCGTTCTTTTCATTGTGCTCTTCCTCCAAACTCTTCAAATGCAAGAGAGGAAAGATATACCTTTCAAGTTTGGGTGAGATAATCTAGGCATTCTAATTCCCATAGGATCGTTTTTCAGATTTGGTCAGACATTCTAAAGGTAACACTTTGTCCATCTATTCAAAAACTCACCCATACTTATAAATAAAAGACTCAATTAAATAGGATTCAAAAGAGGAAAAATAAGAGCTAGATTTGAATTAGCTCACCTGGATTATAGTCCTAATGATGGCAACTATCAACCTTATATTATGATTATTAAGCAGTCCCTTCCTATCAACATCATCCCATCTATAAAAACAGGACCCTCTTTGGCTATAGCACTGTCCCTGGGTGACTGAGGCTTTGGTCAGATGAACTATAAGGTAATACCTTTGTTGTTTCTTTTTCTTCGGGGGCTGTTAAAAAACTCATTTCTACTTTGTTAAACTTAAGTGTGTTTCTTTTTCAATGAATTGTTTCCAATAATACAATGTGGGGACATTTGCATTTCCAGGGCTTCAGAATGTAGCTCTTCACTAAATGAAGACAGTAGGAAGTGGCTTTGAAAACCCAAAGCAGAATTTTAAAAGTATAATGATGCTTACAACCGATTTTAAGGAATTTAGTTAAATCTCCCATGCCCCGGGATTCTACCTACCTGTGATAACAGCAAGGGAAAGAGGCATGCCTTGCTCTTAGGGTGCCAGAGAATTTCAGGAAAAAAAAAAAGAGAACAAAAATGAAGTACTTATGACATAGTCATTCTCTATTCTTTTCATGCAATGGCTCCAAACATGAGAAGCCCTCTCAATTATGCCTTTGAATCAAAGCACCCTAGTCAAAAACAGACTCCTATTCAGTAATTGGACTTGCAAACACAGCTGAGGAGATTTTGGTAATGCAAAACTAAAGTTTTTGCCACTTAATGAAATAAAACTGCTCCATTTTTAGGGAAAATATAAGTTTATCTTTGCATTTGCCCTATATATGTTTAAGGTGCCCTGGTCCAGCCTCATGCTCCCTAGTGATGAAGATAAATACCTGTTATATTTAAGTACTAGATCAAGTCAGAGTGTAAATGAATCTAAGAGTAAGCGGGCCATGTGTGTGCACACAGCTACTTAGCATTATGGGAAATTACATTCCTGCTATTAATATGATTATCACTCTAACGACAAAGGGCCTCACACTGAGAGGGGGAAATTATAAAGAAGAAAATGACTAAATCATCTCAAGAGGAGCGTGAGTTTCAAACACACTAGATGCTCACACTCCAAAGGCCTCCAGATAAAGCAAAGGGACTCAATTTTTCCAAATTGATGATGGCAGGGGTGGAAATGGCAGCTCGTGCCAGGAGATCACAGGAGGACGGTGCTTGAAACTGCAGGAAGAGAACACATAGCCTCTAGGCATGCTCACCCATTCTTCCTCCACTGGTGTTACCAAACAAATTCCATTGAGCAAATGCCTCCATGTCCCATTTTCTTTGAGACAAACTTATGTCTGTGTGTGTTTATGCAGATACACACACATAAGCACATACATGTATATGTATACAGGCACACATACAAACTACATACACACATATGTATCTGAGTGCTATAATAACAGGAATCATTTTTCCATGTATCTACTGATGAAGCTTTGGCAGCTAAGAAGGAAACTTGGCTTTGTGGGAAAGGGTTCACTGTGTAAGACTGAAGACTGGAGTTCAGATGCACAGAATGCAGGTCTAGCAGATGGGCCTTTGGCGTTAAGGGATCCCTGAAGCAAGCTGGCTCTCCAAAGTAACCACAATAGCAAGCTTGGGGCACACGCAGAGACCCTGACTCAATATTATATACATTGAGGATGGTTCCTGCCATTAACTTTGGGCCTCCACATACATGCACACAGCTAGTGCAACTCACCCACGAACATGTGTACACCATACATATGTGCATATGCAGGCTTACACACACACACACACACACACACACACACACACATGGATGGAGAAAAATAAGAAAATGTAAGAAACCAGCTTGGTTTATTGATAACAAAGGTGTGAGGAATGATGTGCGGTTAGGTTATCCTGGTGTCTTTAGAATTAGGATGGACTTTATTTACTTCAAAGCCCATCATGAGCTGGAGTTGAAATTAATGAAATCATTTCCTCATGCTGCGTACCCCTTGTTTCAATAAATGATCTGTCTCCCCAGCAGTACACTTCAAGGGAATGCTGTGACCCCTGGGGGAGTGTTCTGTTCCCTGTGTTTGTTTGATGCAGGTAGTTTCTCTTAAACTCTGAAATAGTATTTGATGTAAAAACAAAACTCTACTTGTTTCCTTCCACTAAAAATGACTCCCAGAATCCATGAGGATGACATTTCCAGAAGCGATTCCCTCAGGTGATGTCTCCCAGGAGCCAATAGTTAACTTCTCCAGAGCTGTTCTGAACCTGGTGATAGCAAGACAGACAAAAGCCAAATAAAGAGCTAGCCAGCCTGGCACAAAGGACTTACTAGGGCCTGATGCTCTGGGTAAAGGAAACAGACAGGGGTATTGGGAAATCTCAGGCCTCTTATTTTTAAATGCCCAAATGTTTACCAGCTGACCTCCGTCCTTCCTGCGAGTCTGGGAAGCAAGGTGCATACAATAAAATGCAAACCAATCAACTGCTTTCAGCTGTTCTTGTGCAATGAATTTTTAAACATTTGGTCATTAAGCCCAATATATATTCAGGTCAGTTTCTGAACAGGATGGGAACAGTTTGGGAGCAGATGCCCCGGCCCTGCCTTGTGGACTAGGGAGTAGTAAAGAAACTCAGAGGATACTGACAGGGTTCCACCCACCAAGTTTATTTTCTGCTCATTCTTTTGCCTTCCAGCCACCTCTGTAGATTGCTTCAATGATGGGGAATAGCTATTAACTTCTGTTGCCACTTCTTTTCATTAATACGATGGCAGTCTGAAGACCATAAAGGGAAGACCGGTCCCGTTTTCTTTTAGACTGGATGCTCCCTGAATAGTTTGAAGGTGGTATAGCTGGAAATGGGCCTGTGTGTTTCAGTGCTGAATGACATATTGATTTGTTAGTGTCTGAGAAGTCGATGCTAGATTCAACTTATTTTTGAACATCAATGAGCTAAAAGCTTTCAATGGCAAAGAATTTAAATCACATAACTATTTCCCTTTGCTACATTCTGGCGGCCATATGTATGGGAGTAGTTTTACCATAGGGGCCAAACACAGGACTGTATTGAAGACGGGAGAATAATGAGACACAGTATCCGACGAACCCGTTTAAAAGGTTATCTTTGTGAGCCTAGACCAGCGTCTAGTTCAAATGATCACATTTCTCCCAAGAAACTTCTAAAGGGAACAATCACCCAGTTTTATTATATACATTGCCCCTTCATGCCCCCAAACGAGACAACAGGGGAAGCCGCTGGAATCTATGTTTTAGATTAGAACATATGTAAAACCTCATCGAGAAGTTACAAGAAATAAAAGTCCAACGTTGCCAGGTATGTTTGGATGGGTGGAAAAACAACCAACCACAGCTTGCTGATAAAATCAAGCCGTGGCCTGGTAAAGGCAACAGTTAGCTTTATAAGACACAGCTGGCGGTGTAGAAGGTCTTTTGTGTGGCGCCAACAGCTGGCAGATTGGTTTAAACAATATTTGAATAGCCAGTAATCACAACACTAGCCCAACTGCAACAAGGTAGTAAAGCAGGGTGTTAAACATTATTACACTTTTTTTTTTCTTTTGGTATGGTTGCAACCTTCTATCCTCACAAACTATCAGAGATAGGGAAAACTATTCAGATGTAAATATTTACTCAATGCAAATATCATTTCTGGTATTTGATCTCACAGGTATTTGGCCCTGGAAGTTTTCATCATGGATTGTGAAGGAATTTGATGGGGGGGGGGTAATATCATTCTTATAATTTAACTGTGTGGTGTTCTGGCAGGAAGGGATGCAGGGCAGAGTTCATTGTCTGGATTTTAAGTTAAAGAGTATCTAAAAACTGCTGTTAGCTTGTATAATTTCCAATGTTAAACATTTTCCCCCCAAATTCAAGGAAAACTGATAAACCAGTAACCTTAGGGAACATCCATTTTGAATACAAGATGATTAATTTTGATATGTGAGTATGAGAAGTCATATATAGTAAATATTCTATAAGAAAAAACTATACACAGAGAGATGTATACAGGGGTCATACTTACACCTTGTGTGTATGATTGTGTGGGGGGGGGATGAGGGGAGTGGGTGTGTGTTTGGGTGGTAGAGGGAGGAGGGCAAACATTAGGTTTTTGATGTGGGTTTTTTGTTTGTTTGTTTGTTTTGGTGATGAAGCATGAGAACAGAAGTGTTTCTTTGATGAAGAAAGAATTTCGTGTCCAAGATCTGAGTTTGTCATGCATGAAGCTACGCAGCTGCTTCTCTCCTGCCCTGGATACATCAGGGTCATTGTTAATAGAGGAAAAGGAATAACTGCAAGAAGATGCTGGAACAAGCAAGGAACATTTTCTAGGACTCCATAAAGACAAGGAGAGACACATAGAAAATGTATCAGGCCAGCTCGCTTCTTGTCATAATTCCTTAATTAAAAAAAAATCCCTAAACCATAATTTTAAATAAGAAATGATTCTGTATTTAAATAAATATAATTCCTTTTAGTACTTGTTACCTGATAAATCTCTCTCACAATCAAGATATACAAGCATAATTTATTTTTTAAATTTTATAGTAGGCTACCAGGAAAGTTTATTTTTAATAACTGTTTTTTAAATATGTTACAATAAAAAAATAGCTTGTCCTCCCTCTGTTGGCTTTTTAGCGGCAGCTAATTCTGCTCCTGGAGGGACCCCTGCCATATCTGGTTGCTCTGGAAACTGAGGACTGGGAATGGTAGGATGGAGTTTGGATTAATACAGTAGGGTGGGCTTGGAGTGGGCATTTGTAGGCTGGGAGTCAGAGTGAGTGTTGGGAGAATGGGATGGGAGTGGGGGTGGAGTTGGTACGGTAGGGTAGGAGCAGGGGTGGGAGTGGGAGGGTGGGGATTGGTAGGATGGAGTGAATGGGGATGAGGTTGATAAGGAGGGGTCGAGTGGAGTAGGGGTGGAGGTGGTAGGGTAGGTTGGGACTTGGGGTGGGGTTTTGGAGTGGGGATGAGGTGGAGAGGGTAGGAGTTTTAGGGTGGGGTGGGGGTTGGGAAGGGAGGGTGGAAGTTGATTGGAAGGGTGGGGATTGGTAGGGTGGGCTAGAATGGGAGTCTGGGTGGAGTTGGTAGGGTGGGGTGTGAGTAGGGGTGGGGGTTGGTTGGAAGAATGGGGATTGGTAGGGTAGGGTGGGGTGGGAGTTGGTAGCATGGGAATGGCATGTGTCATTAATTGAACTTCATGTTTTCCTTGAACATGAAACCATTCTAATTTCATTTCTTGAAATTAATGCAGACAAGATAGTTGGTAACAGAACAGAGATGCCTTTAAGATTTTTGCTCAGGATTTATAATGTTAAGAAAGAAAGAAAGAAAGAAAGAAAGAAAGAAAGAAAGAAAGAAAGAAAGAAAGAAAGAAAGAAAGAAAAAAAGAAAGGAAGGAAGGAAGGAAGAAAGAAAGAAAAAGAAGTCATTGCTGTCATTGAAGTAGGTCATTAAATGTGATGTTGCAGAAATTAATTTTCTCTTTATTCTTTGTTCTGTTTTGATTTTTCTGAGATAGGGTTTCTCTACATAGCCCTAGCCGTCCTGGAACTAACTCTGTAGACCAGGCTGGCCTCGAACTCAGAACTCTGCCTGCCTCTGCCTCCCAAGTGCTGGAACTAAAGGCGTGCGCCACCACTGCCTGGCTTCTCTCTATCTTTGATTTTGTTTACCCCTCAGCTCCTCAAGCTTAGCATAAACAAAGAGTTTACTTACTACAGTGAAAAAGAACTCATTTCCATTGCTTCACAAAGTACTTGGCCTGAACAGCTTTTTGGATCCATTACTTTTTTTTTTTTTCTTTTAAAGGAAGTTTGAGATGAAAATTATTCTGTGCTTTTCATTACTTTCCCCATTCAGAGTCTCCAAGGCCTCCCACAACGCCTGATTCATTGAGAAACTGGTTTATGATGTGTAGGTTCTCTGCTTTCTGTAATGGTTGTCTGATGATTATGTTAGAGTTTAAATTCTAGAATATTTATTCTGAGAACTTTTCTCTCAAACATGCCAGTGCTGAGGTTTCTGGATGGCAATTTATGCAACACATTTTTGTGTCATGGAAATTTTGTTTCTATTTAAAGATAGATATCTTCTTGATTTTAGTCAAGTAGGGATTTATAATTTTTTCCCTTTCTTCCCCCACCTCCAAATCCCCCTCCCCACCGGCAGGGTCTCTGTAGTGTAACCTAGCCACAAACTTACAGTTATCCTCCTGCCTCAACTTCAGCCTCTCAAGTGCTTGGATTACAGGCCTGACTTCATGGCCAGATTAAATGTTCTTTTAAAAGGATCAGGAGGTAGGCAAGACCACTTCTAACTAGGCCTGTGCTGGGAGTTGTACATGAAGAGAGACACTACAAACACACTACTTCATCTTCAAGGCATGCCTTTGAAGATTATCAGCATTATCATCATGCTAATTTTATAGGAAGGGAAACTGAGGATAAGAAAGATCAAATAACTGGCCTGGGGTTACAGCTTGCTGAGCAGTGGGCCTGAGCCCCACACTAGAAGATGGAATGCTATGCCTGTTTCCAGAACAGTGGTTCAGGATTCTCCTTGATCAAAGTGATCAGCTAGAGAGACTTATTTCCAAAGGTCTAAGGTGGGTCTTGAGGGATGGATTTCTAGTGAGTTCATCCTAGGTCTGCTAGCACCTTTGAGTGATCAGTCTCCAGGCCAGTGGTTCTCAACTCATGGGTCATGCTTGGCCCCTTTGAGGGGGATCAAACGACACTTTCACAGGGGTTGTTATCATGTCAGATAGCCTACATATTAGATATTTACATTACAGTTCATAATAGTGGTATAATGACTATTTCTGGTTGTTAATTTGACTATATCTGGAATAAACTGCAATCTAGAAATGGAGGGCACACCTGTGATCCAGATCTTGAGGCTAGAAGACACAGTCTTCTGACCTGGTTCTTGACATGGGATGACACACACTTTTGATCTGGATCTTGAGGCATAATGGCGATGAAAAGCTTAGGCCCAGGGAAGACAGTATATGCTTTTAATTCCAGAAGACTGCAATAAGCAGATCTCTGAGTTCAAGGCCAGTCTGGGACAGAGCAAGTCCGAAGTCCAGGTGTGGTGGTACACACCTTTAATCTGGTTCATACCTTCTGCTGAAGGCCTTTATATGTACAGTGGAAGAAGGAAGACTCACTCTTTGCCTGCTTACACTTACTTGCCAGCACATCTATTGAAACCTACTTCTTCAGGATTCTACCTTACACAAAAGATCAGCTTAAACAGCCAGCCTCATGGGACTGAGCGACTACTAGATTCTTGGATTTCCCATTCACAGTTGCCCATTGCTGGATTTGTTGGACTGTAGACTATAAGTCATGACAATAAATTCCCTTAATCTATAGAGACATTCCATAAGTTCTGTGACTCTAGAGAACCCTTTCTAATACAAGTAGCAAACTTATAGTTATGAAGTTTTATCATTGAGAGTCACCATATTATATTATATTATATTATATTAAAGGAATTTATTAAAGGGTTGCAGCATTAGGAAGATTGAGAACCAGTGCTCTGGGCCAATGGGTTTCAAAGTTTAGCAACTTCAGAGTCATTCAGAGGGTTTGTTAGAACATAATTGCTCGACCTTACTTTCTGATGGTCTGCCTCAATGAATCTGTTGTAGAACAAGTTAATTCCCATTATTTATAGTTGCTGAGCACTGCTGCTGCTGTTGGCCCAGGTCCTACCCTGACATAAGCATTGCAGAATTGGAAGCCCTACCCCATGAGATTCGAATTCTGTAGATGTTTAGAGACACCCCAAAGAAAAGCTTATACAGAAGCCCCATTTGGTATAATTAGGTAAATTTGAAAGACAATGTGCTCTCGTAGAATATCCATGTGGCCTGCTGCATTAGCATGATGTTCTATAGTGAGGCACACTGTACTTTATTACTTCCATAACATTCATACTTTTTTTATTTAACGGTTGTGCTGTATCGTGGAAAAAAACCCTACTTTCTTTTGTTGGTGTTTGTTTTGAGACAGGGTCTCATTGTGTAGCTCTGGCTGGCCTAGAATTCATGATGTAGACCAGGCTGACCTCATAGTCAGAGTTCATAGCCTCTTGATTGATATCTTCCTTTAAATTGACCTTTTTTGGTAAACATGTCTTAGAAACTGTACCCCCTACTTAAGGACAGTGCCCAGGGCAGTAGAATGACACAATAGGTGGTATTTGGATGGTGACATTGACTGTGCTCCAGCTCTTCCAAGAGTGCTCATTTAGCTTTGCTTTCCCATGGGTTTTCATAAGGCAACTGAGATATGAAGGAGTGAAGGGGCAGCTGTACTTGTCACTCTGCCCAAGCTAGAGTGTGTGTGTGTGTGTGTGTGTGTGTGTGTGTGTGTGTTTGCCTGTCTGCTTGTCTATCTGTGTGTAGATAGAATGAATATGTAGAATATATAGAAGTAATATAACCCAGGTCAGGAACTCTTGATGAGCCAGCAGTACAGGAAAGAAGTTATGACCTGGCAGTCATAACTTCTGCATGCACAACAAGCTTTGTCTGCATGCACAAAGGTAAAACACAGGCTGTTCCTGAACTGGCTAGAGTGGTTTTGCATGCATGCTCATAGTTCTCTCCCAAACACCTCAGCCTTTCTTCTAAGAAGTCACCACTCCTCTCTGTTAAATAAGTGCAAACTCAACTTAAGTTATCTATGAAAGGCAGGAAGAATGTGGAATCCACCACCCATTAAACATTCTATCTATTCAGTGTGTGAAGAAAGAAAAGGAATGTGAGTGTGAACTTTGTTCCCACCAATAAGACGATACATTTAGAGTGTTCTATGCATTGCTGTCTCTGGGAAAAGTCTGATATATTTCACATAAGCAACAAGCATAGATAATGAGATGAAGAAAATGGATAAGCTTAACCTAGGATAAAAAAATACAACACTGTATAAACTGACAACATGACCACTTCATTAAGAGGAAGGTTTTGATTGTAGACAGGAAAGAGAGAATAGCCAAAGGCATCTGAAATAGTCTAGAGTAGAGAGAAGAAATAGACTGAACATGGGGACACACTGGATATGGCTAGGGCTATGAGAGAGGGGAGAATGCAAGGAGATAAAGAGAGAAAATGGAAGAGCAAATGCAGGAACATAGAGAACAGAGTGAGAATAGCAGGGTTATAAGGAGAGTTAGTGGTTGGGGAAAGAGGAGAAAGGCGCTAACATGATGGATCTGATACATTGATAGGTGCCATGGGTATATGTTAACTGGTGAGCCACGTGTTCCTCTTTCCAGAGGTAAGGAACTCCTTTATGTAGACAAGAAATCAGTTTCAAAAGTTCCTGAGGAATGCTGGCTTTTGTCCAACCATTGGAAATCCTTCTAAGTCTAGGTTGAGTTTGGCCTAAACTCAATTTTGAGAGACAAGTCAATGGCCTGCTCTTTATCAGGGGAAGTATACTCTGGACCCGACAATTATAAATACAAGTGTTTATATTTACTCCTAGGTTATTTCTCCCATTTTAAAAAGCACTGTGCCATTCTGACTTGTGATAATCATAATTTTTGACATTATAGTAGTACAGAAGTATACCCATTCAACAATTTTGTTTTCCAGCAAACAGTTTTCAATTAGTTATAAGATACAGTTAATACTTTATTATAAAATATGCTCTGTTAAATGCCTTTGCATAACAGTGAGAGGTTCTAGCTCTGGTCTAAACTGATGTTTGATAGGTTGAATTAATACAATTTTTAAAAATTATTTTTTGATACATATCTTGGTCACATCTTCCTCCATCCAGTTCTTCTCCCTATGTAGTAAACTGATGTTTGGTAGGATATATTAATGCAAGTTTTAAATTTATTCTTTGATAACTCCTTACATTTATAGGATATACAGATCTTGGTCATGTCTTCCTTCCTCCAGTTCTCTTCCCTACATGGCTCCCATCTTTCTTCCAAAGCCATGTCCAAAAAAAAAAAAAAAAAAAAAAAAAAAAAAAAAAAAAAAAAACCCTCATTACCACAAGAAGTGCATACTGAAAGGAGCCTGTTATGGAAAGGAGCCTGTTATTGTTGTCTCCAGAGGGCCACTGCCAGAGCCTTACACATACAGAGGCAGATGCCAGCAACCAACCATTTGACTGGGTGTGAAGTCCTCAATGGAGGAGTTGGAAGGCGGACTGGAGAAACTGAAGGGGTTTATAGCCCTATGGGAAGAACAATGAGGTCTGCCACCCAGATACCCCAGGACTCCCAGGGACTAAACCATCAATCAAGGGGTACACGTGGTTCCAGCCAAAAATTTGGCTGAGGAATGCCTTGTTGGGCATCAGTGGGAGGAGAGGTCCTTGGTCCTGTGAAGGCTCAATAGATGCACCAACAAAGGGAAATGGGAGGATGGGGGAGGTGTTGGGGGGAGTGGGTCAGGGGGAGGGCATATACTTGGAAGCAGGGTTGGGAGGAGGGGTTGAGGGTTTTCGGGGAGGGGGGAAACCTCGTCCGGGCGCCACTCTGTTGGGTTCCATAGCTGCCTGCAGCTATTACGAAGTGGGTTTCTGGAACAGAAGCTGAGGGATAAATGGGGAAGAGGGGCGAAAAGAAGTATGGCTAAGACAATATTCACTGATCAAAGCCAGAAACTTTAATGGCACCAGACCTTTTAACAGTTTGGGCAAACCCTTCCCCCCAGACTCTAGGCTGAGTTCCGGTGGAAGTTGTCTAGCTTCTCTTGGAGGTCCTCGTCTTGACTGCTCCGGCAGCTGGGTGGGTCACCTGCTTAATTCAGGAATTCCTAGACCTGGAGGAACAATGAACTTAACCTTTACTTTGAGCACTCGGCCCTAGGTGGAGCAGGATCCTGGCTATCTGAGAGAAGTTAACCTTGACCAAAGTCAAACTCTGACCAAGTACATGATTGCCCCAATATGGCTCTGTACAGGTTTTAGCATCTGAAATGTAAATGAAGATTATATTCAATAAAGAAACGTAAACAAAACAAAAAACCACATAAGTCCAATTAGTACTGCATGTGTGTGGGGTTATCCATTAGGGCACAGGGAAGCTACCTATGACTACTCTCTGTAAATAAAAGTGAATCTCTCTCCATGAGCATTTACTGACTGCTGTTAACTCCTCAGTGATGGGCATCATGGCCCCTTCCCTGTCCAAAGAATTTTTAGATCTTGCAATTTTAGAAATTTTATGCAGTTAAACCTACATGCTGAGCGTTTTTGATATTGCAGCCATGTCATATGTAGGCGACATCCTTCCTTTAGATTCTTTCCCATCTTTGAGCTCTTACACTCTCTCTTCTTCTTCTTCTGAGATATTCTTTGAGGAGGGGGAGGGTAACACACATTTCCTCTGTGAATGCGCACTCAATCATGTGTTCCCAGCGTTTTGGATAGTTACTAGTCTGTGCATTAACCACTGCCCTCTACAGTAGGACCCTTCTTGGACCACGGCTGAGAGTGGCAAAAACCTATGGACACAAACAACCTATATTTTCAAGTTATCAGGTATGTTCCACTGTAAGTTGAGGAGTATCTGCACAAATATAGTATATATAAACATTACTGATACATAAGCAATACATAGAATTGTTTTTAAAGCTGAGTTGAGTGACACCCCAGTTTATACATTCTTGAACCATGCTTCTTAGTCTTTGACAATTTCATATGTGTATATAATAAATTTTAGAAACTTTCAGACTACACCATTCTCTTCTCTCAGCCCTATCCCCGATTGAAACCACCCTTATCTCAATGAGATGCCCACCATGCCTTCTGCTTGTGTGTGGTACTATTGGATTTTATCATATATTATACTTTTGTTCAAGTGTTTATACTCTGTCATGTGCTTATCATGTGAGCACACCACAGTTCTTAAGCCCTTTTATTTCATTGGTGGGCATTTTCAAATGAATACTCTTCGAACACCTGGGATAAATCTTCATTGCTTTTTTTTGGGTCTAACATCAATGTTACCAGATACTGACAAGCCCAGTGCTGTCCAGGATGGTAGCATCTTACCACATGTGCTGCTGAGCCTTTGAAATGCAGCTGGTCCAAATTGAGATGTGACAGAAGGGGAAAATCACATGGGATTTCAAAGACACTAGGAAATAAAGTAGGCATAATATTTGTAAAAAATTAAATTGATTATATGTTGAAATTACTTTTTTAAAGCCAACTTAAGTCAAATATAGTACAAAAAGTATTTTTTTTCATTCCTTTTTACTTTTGGAGTTGTGTCTACTAGAAAACGGGGCTAACATTTGTAGCTTACATTGTATTTTCATTGGTCAACACCAGCCTCAATGTACTCCAAAGAAATACAAATTTAGTCACACACCATTAGGCAGAAGGACTTTCTCATTTTCTTGTACCATGTGGATTTACTTGATTCTTGTTTCTGCTATTTTAGTTGTTAAGTAACATCTTTTTTTGCATTATGATTTTGCACATAACTTACCATGTATAAGGTTTAAATAGTCTGTATTTATTGTACATTTGGATGTCTTCTTCTATAGATGGTTCTTGTTATTTTCCTGTTGAACCATTTGTAAATTTCTTACTAATTTGTATGAGTTCTTTATATTCTTTTCATCTATATTTCATGCTCTGTAGAGAAAGCCAGCATCTCCTCCTTTTTGTAGAAATCAGCCTCCTTCCTCAGGTCCTACAATCTCCTCCCTCTTTGTCTCATTGCAACTTGCTTTCAAGCCTCTGAAGCTCCCTGGTTGTCTGTCTTTCATTCTGCTGCCGATGGGTTGTACAGTGTTTCTGAAAGCACATTGTCTACCAAGGCTGATGCAGAATGTGCTAAAAATATTATATAGTAAAATGGTTACCATGGGGGAGGAGAGATGGTATAGTAGCAAGCCTGATGACCCAAATTTGAGCACTGGAGAGCTAGATGAGATTCTTTTTTTTTTTTAATTGACTTATTAGATATTTGCTTTATTTACATTTCAAATGGTATCCCCTTTCCGAGTTACCCCTCCAAAAACACCCTATCCACTCTCCCTCCTCCTGCCCACTCTTCTCACTGCCCCCCATTTCCTGACTTGAATTCCCCTATTCTGAGAAACTGAGCCTTCACAGGACCAATGGGTCTCTCCTCTCATTGATATCTGAAATGGTCATCTTCTGCTACATATGTAGCTGGAACCATGGGTCCCTCCATGTGTACTCTTTGCTTGGTGGTTTAGTCCCTGGTATCTCTGGAGGTACTGGTTGGTACATATTATTTATTGTTCCTCCTGTAGGGCTGCAAGCCTCTTCAGCTCCTTGGGTCCTTTCTCTAGCTGCTCCATTGGGGAACCTATGCTCATTCTATAGGTTGGCTGTGAGCCATGGATATTTTGATCCACTTTCCAATAAGGATCAAAGTATCTACACTTCAGTCTTCCTTCTTGGGCTTTATGTGGTCTATGAGTTGTATCTTGGGTATTTCAAGCTTTTGGGCTAATATACACTTATCAGCGAGTGCATACCATGTATGTTTATTTGTTATTTGGTTACCTCACTCAGGATGATCTTCTCTAATTCCATTCATTTGCCCAAGAATTTCATGAATTCATTGTTTTAAATAGCTGAGTAGTATTCCATTGTGTAAATGCACTACATTTTCTGTATCCATTCCTCTGTTGAGGAACATCTGGGTTCTTTCCAGCTTCTGGCTATTATAAATAAGGCTGAAGCTCTGAATACTGAAGATACAATTAGCATATCAAATGATTCCCATGAAGAAGAAAGAAGAGGGCCCTAATCCTGGAAAGGCTTGATCCAGCATTGTAGGGGAGTACCAGGACGGAGAAAAGGGAGGAGAAAAGATAGGAGAATGGATGGAGAGAAGAGGACTTAAGGAATATATGGGGAGGGGGTAACTGGGAAAGAGGAGAGCTATTGGATTGTAAACAAAGAATATAGAAAATAAAAATATATATTAAAAATAAATAAATAAATAAATAAATAAATAAATAAATAAGGCTGGTATGAATATAGTGGAGCATGTGTCCTTATTACAAGTTGGAGCATCTTTGAGGTATATGCCAAGGAGTGGTATAGCTGGGTCCTCAGGTAGTGCTATATTCAGTTTTCTGAGGAACTGCCAAACTGATTTCCAGAGTGGTTTTACCAGCTTGCAATCCCACCAGCAATGGAGGAGTGTTCTTCTTTCTCCACATCCTCTCCAGTATTTGCTGTCCCCTGAGTTTTTGATCTTGGCCATTCTAACTGGTGTGAGGTGAAATCTCAGGGTTGTTTTGATTCGCATTTCCCTGATGATTAAAGATGTTGAACATTTCTTTAGGTGTTTCTCAGCCATCCAGTATTCCTCAGTTGAGATTTCTTTGTTTAGCCCCATACCCCATGTTTTTAACAGGGTTATTTGGTTCTCTGTAGTCTAACTTCTTGAGTTCTTGTATATATTGGTATTATCCCTCTGTCGGATGTAGGGTTGGTAAAGATCTTTTCCCAATTTGTTAGTTGCCATTTTGTCCTATTTACAGAAACTTTGTAATTTTATGAGGTCCAATTTGTCAATTCTTGATCTTAGAGCATAAGCTATTGGTGTTCTGTTGAGGAAACTTTCCCCTGTGCCCATGTGCTTAAAGCTCTTCCACACTTTCTTTTCTATTAGTTTCAGTGTGTCTGGTTTTAGGTGGAGGTCCTTGATCCACTTGGACTTGAGCTTAGTACAAGAAGATAAAAATGGATTTATTCGCATTCTTCTCCATGCTGCCTGCCAGTTGAACCAGCACCATTAGTTGAAAAGGCTATCTTTTTTCCACTGGATGGTTTTATCTCCTTTGTCAAAGATTAAGTGACTATAGGTGTGTGGGTTAATTTCTGGATCTTCAATTCTGTTCCATTGATCTACCTGCCTGTCACTGTACCAAAATCATGCAGTTTTTAACACTATTGCGCTGTAGTACTGCTTGAGGTCAGGGATACTGATTCCCCCAGAAGTTCTTTTACTGTTGAGAATAGTTTTAGCTTTCCTAGATTTTTTTGTTATTCCAGATAAAGTTGAGTTTTGCTCTTTCTAACTCTATGAAGAATTGAGTTGGGATTTTGATGGGGATTGAATTGAATATGTATATTGCTTTTGGTAAGATGGCCATTTTTACTATATTAAACCTGCCAATCTATGAGCATGCAAGATTTTTCCATGCTTCTTCAATTCCTTTCTTCGGAGACTTGAAGTTCTTGTCATACAGGTCTTTCAGTTGCTTGGTTAGAGACAGACCAAGGTATTTTATATTATTTGTGGCTATTGTGAAGGGTGTCCTTTACCTAATTTCTTTCTCAGCCTCTTTATCCTTTGAGTATAAGAAATCTATTGATTTATTTGAGTTAATTTTATGTCCAGCCACTTTGCTGAAGTTGTTTATCAGGTTTAGGAGTTCTCTGATAGAATTTTGAGGGTCATTTGAGCATACTATCATATCATCTAAAAATAGTGATACTTTGACTTCTTCCTTTCCAATTTGAATCTCTTTGACCTCCTTTTGTTCTTTAGTTGCTCTGGTTAGGACTTTGAGTACTATATTGAACAGATAGGGAGAGAATAGACAGCCTTGTCTAGTCCATGATTTCAGTGGGATTGCTTCAAGTTTCTCTCCATTTAATTTGATGTTGGCTAATGGTTTGCTGTATAT
Source organism: Apodemus sylvaticus (assembly GCF_947179515.1). Lineage (NCBI taxonomy): Eukaryota > Metazoa > Chordata > Mammalia > Rodentia > Muridae > Apodemus > Apodemus sylvaticus. The sequence goes on along the minus strand of NC_067473.1, from coordinate 129,830,335 downwards.
TGCTTTTTACTATGTTTAAGTATGGGCCTTGAAATTCTGATCTTTCTGAGACTTTTATCAAGAAGAGATCTTGGATTTTGTCAAATGCTTTCTCAGCATCTAATGAAATGATCATGTGGTTTTTCTTTGAGTTTGTTTATATAGTGGATGACAATGATAAATTTCTGTATATTGAACCATCCTTGCATCCCTGGGATGAAGCCTACTTGATCATGGTGGATGATCATTTTGATGTGTTCTTGGATTCATTTGGCAAGAATTTTATTGAGTATTTTTGCATTGATATTCATAAGGGAAAATGGCCTAAAGTTCTCTTTCTTTGTTGGGTCTTTGTGTAATTTAGGTATCGGAGTAATTGTAGATTCATAAAACAAATTGGGTAGTGTTCCATATGTTTCTATTTGGGGGAATAGTTTGAAGAGTATTGGTATTAGGTCTTCTTTGAAGTTCTAATAGAACTCTGCATTGAACTCATCTGGTCCTGGGCTTTTTTTGGTTGGGAGACTATTAATGACTGCCTCTATTTCTTTGGGGATTATGGGATTGTTTAGATCATTTATCTGATTCTGATTTAACTTTGGTACCTGGTATCTGTCTAGAAAATTGTCCATTTCATCTAGATTTTCCACTTTTGTTGAGTATAGGCTTTTGTAGTAGGATCTGATGATATTTTAGATTTCTGCAATATCTGTTGTTATGTCACCCTTTTCATTTCTGATTTTGCTGATTTGGATACTGTCTCTGTGCCCTCTGGTTAGTTTGGCTAAGGGCTTATCTATCTTGTTGGTTTTTTCAAAGAACCAACTCCTGGTTTGGATGATTTTTTTTTTTGTATAGTTCTTTTTGTTTGATTATTTCCTGTCTTCTTCTCCTCTTGGGTGTATTTGCTTCTTTTTGTTCTAGATCCTTCAGCTGTGCTGTCAAAGTGTTAGTGTATGCTCTTTCCAGTTTCTTCTTGGAGGCACTCAGAGCTATGAGTTTTCCTCTCAGTACTGCTTTCATTGTGTCCAATAAGTTTGGGTATGTTGTGCCTTTGTTTTCATTACATTCTGAAAAGTCTTTAATTTCTTTATTTCTTCCTTGAGCAAGTTATAATTGAGTAGAGTGTTGTTCAGTTTCCATGTGTATGTGGGATTTCTGTTGTTTTTGTTGTTATTGAAGACCATCCTTAGTCCATCGTGATCTGATAGGGTGCATGGAATGATTTCAATCCTCTGCTGAGGTCTGTTCTGTGACTGAGAATATATGGTAAATTTTGGAGCAGGTCCCGTGAGGTACTGAGAAAAAGGTATATTCTTTCTTTTTCTTTTTTTCTTTTTTTTAGAATAAAATGTTCTATAAATATCTGCTAAATCCATTTGCTTAATAACTTCTGTTAGTTTCACTGTTTCTCTGTTTAGTTTGTGTTTCTCTGATCTGTCCATTGATGAGAGTTGGGTGTTGAAGTCTTCCACTATTATTGTGTAGGGTTCGCTGTGTGCTTTGAGCTTTAGTAAAGTTTCTTTTATGAATATGGGTGCCCTTGTATTTGGAGCATATATGTTCAGAATTGAGAGTTGATCTTGGTAGATTTTTGCTTTGATGAGTATGAAATATCCTTACTTACCTTTTTTTTTTTTTATTTCTTTGGGTTGAAAGTCGATTTTATTCCATATTAGAATGGCTACTCCAGCTTGTTTCTTGGGACCATTTACTTGGAAAATTGTTTTCCAACCTTTTACTCTGGGGTATTGTCTATCTTTGTGCTTGAGGTGAGTTTCCTATATAAAGCAAAATGTTGGGTCCTGCTTATGTATCCAGTCTCTTAGTCAATGTCATTTTATTAGAGAATTGAGTCCATTGATATTAAGAGATATTAAGGAGAAGTGATTGTTGCTTCCTGTTATTTTTGTTATTATAGGTAGAGTAATATTTGTGTGGCTCTATTCTTTTTGGTTTGTTAAAAGAAGATTAATTTCTTGCTTTTTCTAGTGTGTAGTTTCCCTGCTTTTGTTGGTATTTTCCATTCATTATCCTTTGAAGGGCTGGATTTGTGGAAAGATATTGTGTAAATTTATTTTTGTCTTGGAATACCTTGGTTTCCATCTGTGGTAATTGAGAGTTTTGCTGGGCATAGTAGCCTGGCTTGGCATTTGTCTTAATCTTAAGGGATTAAGGTTTGTATGACATCTGCCCAAGGATCTTCTGGCTTTCATAATCTCTGACGAGAAGTCTGGAATAATTCTGATAGGTCTGCCTTTATATGTAACTTGACCTTTCCCCCTTACTGTTTTTAATATTCTTTCTTTGTTTAGTACATTTGGTGTTTCAATTATTATGTGACAGAAGGAATTTCTTTTCTGGTCAAATCTATTTGGAGTTCTTGTATGTTCATGGGCATCTTTTTCTTTAGGTTAGGAAAGTTTTCTTCTATAATTTTGTTGAAGACATTTACTGGCCCTTTAATTTATAAATCTTCACTCTCTTCTATACCTATAATCCTTAGGTTTGGTCTTCTCATTTTGTCCTGGATTTCCTGGATATTTTGGGTCAGGAACTTTTTGCATTTTGCATTTTCTTTGACTGTTGTGTCAATGCTTTCTATGGTAGCTTCTGCATCTGAGATTCTCTCTTCTATCTCTTGTATTCTGTTATTGATGCTTGAATCTATGACTCCTGACTTCTTTTCTAAGTTTTCTATATCCAGATTTGCTTCCCTTTGTGATTTCGTTATTGTTTCTACCTCCATTTTTAGATCCTGCGTGATTTTGTTCATACCTTCACCTGTTTGTTTGTGCTTTCACGTAATTTTTTAAAGGCTTCTACCTGTTTACATGTGTTTTCCTGTATTTCTCAAAGGGAGTTATTTATGTCCTTCTTGAAGCCCTCTATCAGCATCATGAGCTGTGATTTTTAAGTCCAAATCTTGCTTTTCCAGTGTGTTGGGGTATCCAGGACTTGCTGTTGTGGAAGAATTGGGTTCAGATGTTGCCATGTTCCCTTAATTTCTGTTGGTAACGTTCCTACATTTGCCTTTCACCATCTGGTTATCTCTGGTGTTAGTTGGTCCTGCTGTCTCTGGCTGATGCTTGTCCCTCCTGGCCTGCAAGCCTGTCTCAGTACCCCTGGGTGACTGGCTCTCCCCTGGCACAGAGTAATGTGGTGTTTCCCAGCTCCTGGGTGCTGGTGGAGCCTGCACAGACCCTTTCCCAGCTGTTTGGCCACTCCTGTGTTCCCTGCTCAGTTGCTGGAGAGAAGATGGTGGCCTCACCTCCAAACCCTGTAGTCAAATCACTCCCTGCAGAGCAGTTCCCCTGGCAGGATCAGTGCCCAGAAGGCTGTGGAGCTGCCCAGCTCCTGGGTGCAGGTGGAGCTTGGATGGACCCTGTCCCAGCTGCTCTGCCATTCCTGTGTTCCCTGCCTTTCTGGCTGTACCCCACTAGATGAGATTCTAACAAACAAACATCATTGCTAGACCCATTATAAGACTTAAAACAAACAAATAAACAAACAAAAGGACTTAACTAATAACTCTGAGACTGTAATTATATAGGAAGCAGCACATAGAAACTGATCAAGAATTTGGAAGACTCAAGTTTGGAATTCACATATATTTATCTCAAATTTCTAAATTTTTCAAGATAGGCATCTTCTTAAGATGGTTAAGTGTCTCCCCCTTCTTCACATCAGAGTGGACATGTGACCTATATGTACTTATTGTGATTAAGAGAACAAGTCACAATTAGATTTATTTTCAAGTAGAGACTAATTTTGAAGTAAGTGCCTTCTAACATGGAATATATTTCTGTACCTTTTGAGAGTGTACCCATGTTGACACTGTTTGGGGAATTGTTTGCACAAGCTATTCAGATACAAATCTCAGTCTAAAAGGGATGGTTTATTGAATGCCACACTCCAAGACTGATCTATTAGGGTCACCTGTCAGACTCAGGAGTTGGCTGTGACCTTGAGTCAAGGTACTATGGGGCCTTTCAGGCCTGATATCTAAAAACATCTGTTCAGAATTTAGGGACAGAAGACTTCCTTAGGAACATGTCTTTGTTGTACACTTATCCTGCTCCCATTGGTTGGAGTATTCAGCTGTAGCAGGTGACTTGTCTTATCTACCATTCATGTCTTAATTTGCCAACTAAGATGTCAGTTATCCACATACTTGTCTCTTTTTACCAGGTAGGATGTCAGTTCCCAGAGAGAACTTAAACATTACCAGATCCCTACTCAGAATGGAAGTCTTATTTCAAGTAGTTTTATATTGGTGTATGTCTTTCTTATGTTGGGGTCCATTCCATGGGCAGCTTATAAAAGCAAATACCATAAAAGCTTATACACAGGTACAGGAAATGATGCTGGATGATTGGTTAGGGTCCAAGCTTATTATGGCTAATTATACAAAGCAGTTCTACTGACTTCTGTTGTGATTGGTTTCCAAGAGCACAGAATATAACAGAATATGTAATCAGCTTGGGCATGAGAAAGTTTCTCAGTAACAGCAGAAACAACATATGAGAAAGTTTCCTTATAATATTAGTAACAGCACAAAATGTCAGGGTAACCAGGTAACAGTTACCTAGGCCTTAACATTTTACCTGAGCCTTAACAGTCTATTTAGGCTTTAATATTTTACCTAGGCCTTAATAGAAAACATACCCCCAATTCGTTTTTCATGATGACAGAGTCTCACGAATCCTAGGTTGGCATTAAACTTAATATACAGTCTATAGGCTTTTTAAAAAATCTACTTTAAAGGGGATGCTTAAATGCTTGAACCTCCCTTATAGCCCACTGATCAAAGGTAGGAAAGGAAGATGGTTAATAGGACAAGGGGGACACGAACCTGCTTAGAAGTAGTTCCTTGGAGTGATTTTAGTCTTTGTTGTCAGCAATCCAGTCCACTCAAATCAGCAGCAGCGGCTCAATCCAGAAGAAACCAGGAGGTTCCACCAATTGGCACAAGTCTGTTGAAACAACAAGAAGAAGCTGAACCACCTCCTGAAGTTCTTTGGTGGGTTTCTCTCTATGAAAGTCACAGCAAGAGAGGATCAGTGAAGAAAGCCAGGTGAACCAATGCCAGAGCATCCATAGCCCACTGTCGTTTGAGTTATGCTTACAAACATCATACATCCCTCCAAGCGTCCACTCCAGCAAAACATCACATGCCCTTTCATCAGACAGCTTTCAGAACAACATCATGTGTCTGTTCTCAGAAAAACACCCTCTTATTAGACAGTTTCCAGAAAAAACATCACTCGACACAACTGAGTCTCCAAGAAAACCACACATCTCCACTTCAATAGTCTATGATGATTAACTCAATTCTCTTGCCTCTAGGTGCTGGGACTTCAGACTGGAACTACCACGCCTGGGTTTTGTGTGGTATTGAGGGTTGAACCCAGGGTTTCCCACATTCTGTGCAAGCATTCTACCAGTTGCTACATCTTTAGCCCCTCTCATCAGTTTCTAAGGTTTTCTTTTTAAATGTTTATATTTTAAATGTAGCATTTGAACCATAGCCTCTTTTGTTTTATTAAAGAAATTCATTCTCTGTCCACACAATATGACCAGAGCACAAGTGGAGACCACTGAAGAGTCGGTGCGAAGTTAGTAGGTTCATCTTACTTGAACTATAAAGTGAGTGTTTGTGTTGTTCTCAAGTTCAGATGCTAAAGTTCTAACCCCAAAGGTGTTGGTAACATTGAGAGGGTAGGTCTCCAATGTGGATAGCGCCCTTATAAAAGAGGCCCAAGACAATATTTTGTGCCTATGGGGTTTGAAGAGAACTATAAAGCAGAGAACAGCCTTCCTTGGACACCGAATCTGCTGCTTGCATGGTGGACTTTTAGTCTCCAGGACTGTAGGAACTAAGTCTCCATGATTAAGACCCACCCAGCTGGGGGGGGGGGGGGGTGTGGCACAACAAGCCTTTTGTTTCAGCACTTCAGGAGGCCAGGGCCAGTTGAATCTCTGTGAGATTACTCTGCATAAAAAAGTCTCTGGGACAGCTGGGGCTACATAGAAAGATCCTGTACAATATCAAACAAAACAACAACAACAGAAATGAAACAAAAGAAAAACCAACCAAACCAAAACCAAAACCAAAACCAAAACAAAAACAAAAACAAAAAACAAAACAAAACAAAACAAAAACAAAAAACAACAAAAAACCCAACCCCCACAAACAAATAAACAAATACCCCCAAAACCAAAACCAAACCAACTATAAAGGGGAAGCCACGGAGCTTCTGATGGTTTGAAATAGCAACCTTAATACTTGAAAGTGTTTGTTTCTGCTTATAGAGTGGCGTTTTACTTGAAAAAAGTTAGAGATGACAGGTTGACACCCCCACCAAAAGAAAATAAAAGAGAACCAAACCAAACCAAAAAGAAAAAAAAATGTGATTCATAAGAAAACAGATTAAATTTTGAATTTACAAAATTAACAAATTTACCAAACTGGTAAAGCTATTAGGGTAACAGTATGTAATGTGTATAACAAAGCTGGGCAATCACTTTGATCTATTAATTTTTTACTTTATATCCGCCTTGGAGGAGGGGATCGCTGAGGTATATGTAATATGTGAATTTGAACTGTTATTTTAAACCGTTTGTTAGAGGGAAAAACAGGAGAAAACTTGATTATCTAAACGTTCATTATTATAGGAAGAGATTTCAAATTCCTGGTACAGACATTTTAAAATAACAGAGAGCCATTTAAGCAGAGTACACCTAAAGCAATCATAAAGGAAATGATCTCCAAAGACACATTGTGAGCATTGTAAGCGGGGTAGAGGTGGAACAACAGAGAAAATGTCCTCCAACCCCCCCCCCCCTTTTCTTCCTAAAAAAACAAACAAAGATGTTGCTGCAGACATGGGTGGTCTAAATGCAAAAGGAACATAGGGGAGAACAGGCAGAAGTTATATTAGAGGGTACATGATTGGAGAAGGTATTTGCAAAAATCATCTCTGTTTGCATGTCTTCTGTAATTTTTGTTTGTTTGTTGATTTTGCTTTTTAGAGACTAGGTTTCTCTGTGTAGCCTTGGCTGTCCTGGAACTTGCTTTGCAGGCCAGGCTGGCCTCTCCTGCAATTATTCATTAATGAAGCTAATGAAGAAAAATGCTGCTTATTTAAATTTCTCTGCAACCTTTGCACCTTTACTGGAGCCGCATCTCCTATTTGGTTAAAAGTGGCCCCTTGTTCTGGAAAGACTCAGTGAAGCAGTATAGAACAAAATCAGAACAGGGAAGTGGGAAGGGTTGGGTGGGAAAACAGGGGGAGGAAAGGGGACTGATGGGACTTTCGGGGAGTGGGGGTCCAGAAAAGGGGAAATCATTTGAAATGTAAATAAATATATCAATAAATTTAAAAAAAAGTTAAAAAAAAAAAGGAGCTTCCGGAGCAGGGCTTTGGCTAAAAAGAAGGAGGCATGCCCGATCTACCATTTTTTTTTCCCATTTGGATAGGTGTGCTCAGAATTCTTCAGGGACTAGTTCCTGACCAGAAAGGCCAGAAAGAGGGAAAGATGGAGGCTCAGAGCTTTTGTGTCAGGGAGCTCAGTTTGAAGACTTTCCGCTTGACATTTCCCCCTCCAGGATAGGACGTGTAGAGACACATTCGCCAACAACAAAGCCAGCACTGGCTTTTCGAAACAGCAAGAAATAAAAGCAGGCCTGAGTGACGTTCCTTTGAAGACTACCTGGGCTGTCCATTGTTGACATTTTTCCTCTGGGAAAGAATCAGCAAATATGTATGCAGTGACTGCACCCCCAGACTGGGCACTGGATTAAAAACATGGCAAAGCAAACACAGTAGACGCATGCCAAGCTCGGAGTAGCTGGGGCCTTGCAAACAGGTAGAGAGTCCTGCTCAGTTGAAACCTGCAGTTGGGTATTATAGACAGCAGAGATGCGTTGGGAGGAATTTATGAACCTATTTGGACATCATAAGTTTGAAATTTCCAGACGAAATTGAGCCTTGTACGGTTCCATTTATCACACTTTCCATTTCAGCCTGGCTGCGATGGAGGGAGTTTAAGTGACAGCAGACTCACCCTTACCCCCAGGCCACCTGATGAAATTGTGGAACAGAGACTGTGTGGCACGTAGAAAAGAGATGAAGAGAAGGGGCCAAGCCGCGGGGGTAGGGGAGGGGGGAGTGTGGCAGAATGAGTGAGCAGACCCTCCGTGGTCCAGAGCAGGTAAGAGTTCTCCGGCAAGAAGAGACAAAAGAGGCTGGGGGGTGGGGCTGATGGAAAGACCTGAGGAGCTGAAGGAGGAGAAGACTTGCAAAGTCAAGATGAAAGGGGGATGCCTGGGAGGGAAGGAGAGAAAACAATCCGGCTGTTCAAGTAAAACACTATGGAGCACAGGCCAAGCTAGGGGCTGCTAATGCAGAGTGCTAATCAGCCAGAAAGAAAGGCCTAAGCGACAAAAGAAACACAAAGAAAGGGACTGCCTGGAGGAACGCAGGCGCTGTGGCTTTTTTTCCCCCTGCTTTTTTAGGTGGGAAAAGACCTGTAAAGGTGGGTAGAATGATTCCAGCTTCTCCAAACGTGTGGCTACCTGCCTGACCATGGCCAGGATGTTTGCTTGGCTGCTTATCTATCAGCTCCTTTTCCTGAGAAGGTTGGAGAGTTCACTTATCTCCTCTCATCAGTTGCATGAAAACAGTTTCCTGATACCCAGGAAGCCTTCTATACTTCAGGGGCAAAGAGCTAGAAGTTTCAGCTTAGAAATGGATAGCTTTCTTTCTTTCTTTCTTTCTTTCTTTCTTTCTTTCTTTCTTTCTTTCTTTCTTTCTTTCTTTCTTTCTTTCTTTCTTTCTTTCTTTCTTTCTTTCTTTCTTTCTTTCTTTCTTTCTTTCTTTCTTTCTTTCTTTCTTTCTTTCTTTCTTTCTTTCTTTCTTTCTTTCTTCTTCTTCCTCATTTTTTTAATCCCAGACTATTTTTGTTCCCTCCCCTTCAGTCAGTTTTGGTCAACACTTTTTGTTGTTGTTGTTCTAGTGGTTAACTTTAGGCAAAAGGGCTATTTTTACAAACCCAGGACGGAGAACTCCAAGAAGCTCAAAACTGGCTTGGGATGATACACGAAACGTTTATATTTGCTGACTTACTTTTGAGGTATCACTGGGGACTCCTCAGGAGTACTGGTTTCTTTTGCCTAATTGGGAAAAAAAAAGAATATATGTTTTTCTTGAAAACAAAAAGAAGACGTTGCAGACAAAGGGATCATTTATCCCACCCCTCCCTGCCCTAGCCAGTGGAAGTGTTTTGCATGTAAACAATAGAGTACTTTACAAGAAAACTTAGTGGTGGGTTAATGCTGATTCTGCCCACATGTGCTTTCTCTAGCAAGCTGTGGTTTGTGTGTGTCTCTGTGTGTGTGTGTGTGTGTGTGTGTGTGTGTGTTTTAAATGCCCTTGAGGCTGGGGTGTAGGAAGGGGAAACATCTCAGTCAGTGAAGTGCTTGTTGAAACAACATGAAGATCTAAGTTGGATTCTTCAGAACCCACATAAAAATGCCAGGCATGGAAGTAAGCACTTGTAATTCTGGAGTTGGGACTAGCTGGCTAGCCAACCTAACCAACGCAGCCAGCTCTAGGTCAAATGAGAAACCTGCCTCAGAAAACAAGCTGCCTGGCTCCTCAGAAGTGCTGCCTGAGGTTGACCTTTGGCCTCCGCATACATACATGTATGCAACCGCAAGAAAATGCATACACACACACACACACACACACACACACACACGCACACGCACATATTTACACAGGTACATGCACAGGCACATGATTTTGCTCATTCACAGACATATTGCCCTTGAAATAAAGTGTAGTGTTCCCTCCTCACAGACTCACAGAGACATCAGTCATTTTGTGAAATTCAACTTGATCGTTGGATAAGCAATTAACATGTGCTTCTTTCAGATAAAGCCAAATGTCTCATCTGATTTTCAGATAATGGCATTTCAAGCCTTTGATTCAAATGCACGCACAGTACACTGGAAACAGTTCCATTTGGGGCTACGGAGCAGACCCATGAAGCCCTACAATCGGAATTTTCTACAAGAGGTTCAAAGCCTACAGTTCCCCATCAATGTCTTAGGCTACTGCTCAAGGTGAAGTGGTGCTCTGGTGCTCGGGTGGATGTGCAGAGCTCTGAGATGTTCTCCAGTGCATCTGAAGAAGTGCTTCAAGGATGTCTATGTTGGGAAAAATGACAATTTGAGTACCATGTAGATACATGGCTGGCCCACTGTTCTCTGAAAGGCAGAGAGGCAAACAATAACATTAGATGTGCCTTTGGGATCCAGTGTGCTGAGTGAGTGTTTCTCCTGGCTCCATCCCCAAAGCCTGAAAGGACTGCTTTGGAATCACAGGAGGCAACGAGATGGTGGGGCCTGCAGCTGTGAGATGTTCTGGTTGGCAGGCTCTCCCTTCACTCGGGATCCACCTGAAAATGCATGTTCGGAATCTCTTCTCACCATTGAGACGTCTCACTTCCAGTGTGAAAATATTCCACAGGCTAAATGAGTAGAAATGCCCCTCTAGAGGAAAGTATTGGCTGTCTCCCAGACTAATACTCAGTTATGGTCCATGATAGGGTAAGATGAGGTAAAATTTCCCGTTGCTCCTCAGATAGACAGGAAATTGTCCGGCTTGAAACAGATTTGGGCTAAGTCACCAATTAAAAGAATTTGGATCAAGAGACATAACATGGGATATGATGTAGATTTTTCCAGTTCTTATTCGGGAAACCTTATTGCAAAAAAGGTTGAAAGATAATTGAGAAAATAATTTATATGGTGGCGAGTTATTCGCGTGAAGATAAAATACAGAGTCCTTTTCATTGAGGTAGGGAAACTGCCAAATAGATCTTGGTGATAATTCTATGCACAAAATTTTCATAGTGGGCTTCAGTACCTTGCCAGATGAAAGCTTTTGCTCAGTTTAAAGTTGGAAAAGAGATTTGAGTCTCCACCAAGGATAATGTGTTAAGCTTGGTAATTAAAGACTGTTTTTCATAAATAATGCCAAAAGCACAGGGGGAATATTGGGCTCATATATTACTGCAATTTAAAGAAATCAAGGACCTAATAACACTCTAGACAGGAGCCTGCACATACACATTACCGTCAGGGCATAATATTAAAACTGTATAGGTTTTAAACAAATATTAATGTACAATATTAAGAGACAGTATGCTTCTTCCCATGTCTGTAAATGATGGTAGATGTTGAAAATGTAATAAAAACTTTTCATTGTACAGCCTAGGACTATTCAAAATGAGGCCCATATGCGGCTGCTGGCCCATGTCTGGAGGAACCAGGAGATAATCAGAAGACCTGAGCTGTGACTTTCAGGAACCTTTACAGTCAGACAGAGACAGTTAGCAGCCTTAGTTTGCAAACGACATTGGGCTTTCCATCTCTTTATTATTTCAGTTTCCTATGTGTGCATGTTTATCACATTTTTGCCAATGCACTTGTCGCATTGCTCAACAGAACTCCACAGAGACTCGGCAAGAATCGCTGACGTTATTGGGCTTCGAGAAATCTCTTCACTGTCATTGGAATGTGCATTGTCTGGGTGTTTTAAGGCGTATGAGTCCACGTGAATATAATCAGAAGCACAGAACATGAGCATTGATTGATCTGAGCTTGAAGCTTTACAATTGCATTTTCTTGTGACTGGAACGCTATCCCTTCTCACTCACCAAATTATTGCTATCTCAGTTTTAACATTACATCATTACATCTTCTGGCTGAAGTCACTGATTCTGATTCTTCCCTGGAAATTATCTCGTGTTGACTTTTCCTACTCATTCTCAAGGCTGATCTCTATCTATCTATCTATCTATCTGCTGATATCTATCTCTATCTCTCTATCTGTCTATCTCTCCATCTCTCTCTCTAATATATATAGATATATATCTAATATATAATTATATATAATATATAAATATATATTACATGCAATATTATATATATTTATATTATATATAATTATACATTAGATATATATCTTACATATATATATATATATATATATATATGAGAGAGAGAGAGAGAGAGAGAGAGAGAGAGAGAGAGAGAGCTTACTTTCCATATTGGACTGTTAGCAAGATATAGAAAGTTGCCCTTTACATACATTCATTCTTGTATCTAGGTCAACGTATAACAAGCTGATTTGTGAGTTCATTGAGAGGCTAATGGATGGGTTGAATAATTGTATTCTTTAACAGACGGCAAACCTCTCAAGGCCAGTTTTGATTTCATTGACTTATATTTCCCTCACATTTTGTTTAGCAAGTTGATGCAGAGGAACTATTTTTTTTTTTAAAAAAAATGACTTTGGCTCTGAGGATTGAACTAAGAGCCTTGCACACATTAAGCACATGTTGTACCACTCACCTACATGCTGGCCATGAGTAATGTCTTCCAAGGAGAGAATCCAGCTGGACCTCAGAGAGTTGCAACTGATTTTATCCTCTGCTCCTTTGTCACTGCGAGGTTTCTAAGTCAGGAACCTCTGTCACATTTGACTCTTCATCTGTGTCCTCTATCCTCAAGAGAAAGACAAACAAAGCACACTGAAGTTCCCTCTTTGTGGGGACTCGTAACAATTTTGATTATTAGAACTATTTTATGTTGCAGACTGGCATTTTTCTATTGTTTAGGATTATACTGTTTTGTGTCTTGCTTAAAATGCCTTATGTATTTGTTGTAGTGGATGCTATACTGGGATTTAAAATATATACGTAGATATATATTTTACTTTTATGTTTATGAATATTTTGTCTATGCATGTATCTGTACACCATATGCATGCAGTGCTCACCGAGGACAGAAGAAGACATCAGGTGTCCTGGAACTGGAGCTGCAGATAGCTGTGAGCCACCATGTGGGCGCTGCAGACCAAAGCCGAGTCTCGGGAAGAACAGCAAGTGCTAAGCCACTGTGCCAGGTCCCCAGTGCCCAGGACTCTTGTTTCGCTCTCTGGATTTCTCCATTCGTTCTGCCAGCATGGGTGCTTTGCTTCTCAGGGCTCCAATGTGTCAGCGGAAGTGTCCTGCAGGCTACATCTCAGGGGCAACTCATCAGAATCTCTGCACCTGAGGGAGGTTCCTGTCATTGGCAATGCAGGTAATGTTAGAGGAGAGTGAAAACCAAGTGAGTTTGAATGACACACTTGAATGTGAAGATACAGATGAAAGAACAGCCGATAATCTGCTACAGAAACAGAAGGAAGAGTAGGACCCACATATAGACTGCTACCTTCCTTAATGACATTTGGACTCTGTACACGGAGCTAACGTTTACATTCAAAACTAGAATCCCTCGATGGGCGTGGTGGAGCACATCTTTAATCCCATCCGAAGCAGATCTCAGGGTGTTCAAAGCCAATCTGGTTTACATAGTGATTTCCAGGCCGGACTGTGTTGTAGTGAAATTCTGTCTCAAACCAACAAACAAACCTGCAAGACTTGGGGCTGGAGATATGGTTAGGAAGTTTAGAGTGTTTACTGCTCTTCCAGGGGACCCATATTTAGTTCCCCGCATCCACATTGGGCAGTTTACAACCTCCTGCAACTCTAACCTCAGAAACTTCAACACCATCCTCTGGCCTCCAAGAGAACCTGCATCCATGTGTGTATACATACATACATACATACATACACGCACATAGGCACACATGTACATAAAAAACTCCCTAAAACCTAAACTCAATGCACTTGACACATATTTCAAGAGAAATCACAAAACATCAAGTGTCACTCGTGGCGAGGGAATGATCTGGGACACGGGAGGGCCGACAGCCGCAAAGGGACAGACAGGAGCTTGTGTCTGAGGCCCATGCCAGTGCGGCAGCTTGGGGAGGGAAGATTAAGAAAAGGGGTTCAAATTATTAAGTTGTTCCTTTCTCTTTTATTCTTTCTAAATCTGGTCGTGTTGGCATGCTAGGATGGTTACATTTTTGTTAAAAAGCAGATCAAATGGAATGGATGAAGAAGCGGAAGCATTTGAATAACAGCAAAATAGACAACCCAGGGAAGAGGGGACCCCCCCAGACTACCAGGGGGACCTTTCTGGAGAGGGAGGTCCAGCCACCCACAAAGGAAACCAAAGTGCTCTCATTTACTGACTGCAATGTCTACAGTAGCTTTTTTTTTTCCTCCCACAAACAGAAACCATTTCATTAAAATTTTTTTAATTAAGAAATTTTCGCAGTGGGGGAGAAACTTGCACACATACAGGAAATAGATAATTATTTTAACATTTGGTGGCCTTTTATTAAATATTCTGAAAAATATAAACTCCGTGGATGCCAAATTTTGCAACATGATCTTCTTCAGTCTGTCGCCGTGAAGAAGCAGCTGAGGAGAAAGCAGAAAGCGTCTCGGTGCAGAGGGAAAGACGGCTTGTTTTCTAGCGTCCCGTGCTTCTCCTCGCTTTGCCATTTAAGAAACAATGCGCTTGTCAAAGATTTACTCGGGGGTGTAATTCTAGATCAGACTTATTAATAGGTAGCTTTTTGAAAGGGATACGAAGAGAAAGATGAAACAAAAATTAAAACAATGAATTTGGGTTATTTCACGTTTACTCTTAAAGGAATTGTTTTCTGTACTCCCACGTTAGTATTTCACAAACTACGTTTCTGCATGCACTCTCCATGGTTAGTTTTCATTTCTAATGAGATGAAAAAAATATTAATTATTGCTAGACATGAAGTCCAGTATTAAACCCATCGATGGGAAGAAAAGCAGGATTCTCTGTTAGTCAAACCCGGGAGCACGGAAAGAAGGCACTCAGATATGAAGAGCCTGGCTGCTGATGTCGCAGGCCCAGAGTGCTCTGAGGGGGACCCTTACTAAGTATGGAACCGTGAGCCACAAGTTTGGTGTCTCTGAGCCTGCTGTTCAGAGCAGAGGATGCCATGCCCTAGAACATGGGAAGAGGTGAGGCCCGAGAAGCACAGGGTGAAGGGCCACTGTGTACGGTTGATGCGACCTTGCTAATGGAGAACTCGGGAAGGCACTCATTCTGAAGTCCCTGTCACTAAAATAGTGTCTCCTAAAGAACAGGATGTTGGAGTGTAAAATGTTGTGCACAGCACTTGGTTCCCAGCTAGCAACAGTGTTTTGAGAGGTTGTGATACCTTTAGGATGGCCAGGTGAGGCAGAGGAAGGAGGTTGTTATGGGCTTGCTTGGAAGTTTACAGCCTGGCCCCACTTCTGTGCTGGCCACTGCTGTTTCTAGATTTATTATTTACTTATCATTTAATATTTGTGCATCTCTCTCTCTCTCTCTCTCTCTCTCTCTCTCTCTATTTCTCTCTCTCTCTCTCTCTCTCTGTGTGTGTGCGTGTGTGTGTGTGTGTGTGTGTGTGTGTGTGTGTGTGTATGTGTGTGTGTGTGTGATTTCCTGCACATGCATGTGCACAAAAACCAGTGGAAGCCGAAAGGAGTCAGAGTTGCTGGGGGTGGAGCTCCAGACAGTTGTGAGCCACTCCATGTGGAAGCTGGGAATGGAGCCTGGCTTCTCTGCAAGAGCTGTATCTCAGAAAAATCCTAACTAAGTCATGCTCTTAACTACTGGGACATCTCCCCAGCAGGACAGGCACTTCCTGTCCTATCTGCCTCTTGATGGGTCAAGATGTGTTCAGCTACCACCACCATAGCTGTCTCCATGCCTAGGTCTAAGAAGCCAGGATGGGCTATATTATGTTAAACCATTAGCTCATCCTTAACCTTCCATTAGCCTGATATTTTACTGCAGTGACCAGACAACAGGGATTAAATATGAAGCAATAGAAAGCCTTATATGGAATGTAAGATATAAATTTGAACCTAAATGGGAAAAGTGGTGTTTCCATTATACCTCCCCTTTCCCCAATGCAAAGAGAACATCTTTATTGGGTGTTAGAACGCCCGAGGAACTCACCTTTTTTTTTTTTTGAGAAGAGAAAATAAGTCTTATTCTTTTATAGAAAACGCTGAGTTTGATCTCCTGTTTTAAAATAAATTATATTCATTTTAAAGTCTATTTTCTCATTATGAAAATGGATACTGGTTCCATATTTATAATAATATCATAAAGTTTTCCTTTTAAAGCTATATTTTAATAGAAATAGAGTTGGCTTTAAAAAAAAAATAAAGTAAAATAACACAGGCAGTTGCTAGTCGAACAAAAATCTTGACCTTGGCCCGCTAAAGACAGAAGCTTAGGGAGTGCTAGAATTGATGTGCCTTTGTTGGCTTCCGCAGGGAAGTCCTGCCTCTCCACAATGAGTATCTCAGCCAGATTATCTTTAGCTTGGAAGAGGGCAACCTGGTAGCTGCATTTTAGTCCTAAGCTTTGGTGAAGATGGGGGTGGGGCTGGGTTACCATTTTGATGAGAGCAGACAAATGAGGAACAGTAAGGGCTCAGAGGAGAGGGGAGCAACTGTCCTTAGTGATTAGAAAGAAAACAGGCGCAGCCAATGTGCCTATACACAGCAGACCAAAACAGGCTGCCTGCCCTGCTGCACCACTTTGTGGGCCACCAATGGAAGGTGACCAAAGTGGCCTAGCTCTTTCAGGTTTTATCATGTTGCCCCGACTAGCCTTGAATTCCCAAGCTCAAAGGTATCATTTTCTATGGGCTCCAAGAAACTGGAAATACAGATATGTCCAAGCCCCAGCTTACTTGACTGTGGTACATAAACAGAAAACTGACCAAGTTTAAGTGCATAGTCTAGTGGCATTAAACACAAAACTGAACAATCAGCTTCTTATCTCTAACAGGAACTATGCTGCATTGACAAGAACTTTTTGTCCCTCTTCCCTATCCCCCAACTGTCCTATATCCCATTTTCTACTTCTGTAACTTGGCCTATTCTAAGATCTTCAAGAAAGGTGATCTCAGATATGCATCCTTTTGTCTCCTGCTAATTGCATGTAGCATATGGTCCAAAGGCTCACTGATGATATAGCAGGTAGCACCCTTCCTTTCCTTTTCAACACCAATTAGTATTCCATTTTATGTAGAGCCTGATTTAGTTTCTGTTTTACTGTTAATAGATATTTAGAGTATTTTCCCCTGTGGCACATGGTTATTATACCAAGAGAAAAGTCAAGTGGCTCAGACTCAGCAAAACTTTGGGAGGACATAAAAACTTATAACCTAACAAGAAAGTGAGGAGCTTCTACAAGGTATGGGGAAACGATCTGACAGAGCTGTGGTTTGTTTTATTTTTAATTTTTTTTACACCTTTTCTACCATATGTGTCTCTAAACGTTTTCTTGACACCAACGTGGGGTTGCTAAAATAAACCACTCTATTTTAAAAGACAATTTGTTTAAAAAGTAGGCATTCTGTGTCTTTCTCCAATTCATAATGACGACCTTGTGTGTATGTGTGTTCATGTATGTGCAAATGGAGTTCAAATGTCAAAGCTGAGTGTCTTCCTCAGTAACTTTCTACCTTATGTTTTGAGGTATATTGATCCTAATGCTCATCATATGACTGAAGACTGTCCAGAGAGCCTCACCGTCACCCCTGCCCTAAGGACTGCAGGCATGTTGCTGTCATGTCTAGCATTAAAATGGATACAGAGACCCTAAACATAGGTCCACATACTTACAGAGCAATCACTTTACCGACAAAGTCTTCTTTCTATCTCAAGAGGTGACCATTTTACAAGAAACTTTCTCCAAATAAGGTAGGTTCCTAGCCATCATAGATACAGTACAATCCCTTGGAGGCCTCATCTAAGGAGAACCCATTAAATTATTCTGTTAGGATTCACAGTGGCTCTGGGAGGCCAATAACTATCTAGTTTAGGTTATAGTCTGCCTTTCTCCTCTCACATGCACTGAGAAGTTGAGAAAGCTACTGTCAACTAAGAAAAGTTTCAATAAGAGAAAAGAGAAGGGGAGGGGCTGTCTGGGCTGCTGGTGAGCATTAATTTTTTTTTTGTAGCCTCTTCCAAAAGGGCATTGCTCCCCTTGTCCTTAGTGAAATCCTACTTTCTCCAAATACTCTCACTTGCTTATATTGGTCTAGCTTGACTGGACATCTCTTCGTATTTCAAGATTCTTACTTACTTTTTTTTTTTAGATTCATAGATTAGAAACAAAATTAGCACATCACACACACACACATACACACACACACACACTCACTCACACACACACACACACACACACACACACACACACACACACACACACACCAACTCCTAATCAAAGGATTCCATTTATAATGTGTGGGAGCAGGTGCTTTAACCTCTGCCCCAGTTAGTGTGAAGTAACCGAGAGGTCACTATACTACAGGATGTTTCAGGAATCTTTCTCTTATCTTGGGGAATGATGTAAGAAGTAAGAGAATTATATATGTACACAGAAAGTGACATTTTGCTCCTCAATCACCTATCCATCTAATCTGAACCACAGCTATATGTTATCCATTGGACCGAAGTTTGGGACAGCCAGAAACCCAATACACCAAATGAGGCACAAAATTATGGTAACAGAGCCCCAAAGGACAAACTGATGACTGACCCACCCTGAAAGCTTGCTATGTGTAGGGGGTGTTAGGAGGCAGGAAATATTGTTTAAAATGAAATCAGGAGCTACAGAGAGTTTTTTATTCATGTGACACAGTTTTGCGATAAATTACTTTAATGCTTTCAAAACCCTGGTAAATGAATTGATATAATAAGAGATTTTTGTACTGTGGCTTATGTAGTACCTGAAATGAAAGTGGGAAGAGCATTAATTGCTTCGGACTACTAGAACAGCATTTAAAGGTCTGGAGAGAGTGTTACAAGTAGATTCAAGGAAGGGTATTTTGAGCTTCTTTATAAACCAAGGAACCTGACAAGAACCCAGAAATCACAAAGACAAGAGGTTGATAAACAGACATTCAAATAAAGACTAAGTTTTCCAGGTGCAGGGAACTGTGTCTCAAGTGTAGAGTCTGAGGATGTCACATGGGTCAGTGGATTCTAACCTGGCCTCTCCTGAACTGCATAGTCAAGCATAACCAGTGAGCTTGTTAGGCAACTCCTGAAGCCATAGCCAGAGAGCTTTCATAACTCTGGAGGGGAGAGCCTCCCCCCCCACCCCCAGCTTTTGTTAAGTGCTCTCCCAGGGGATTTTGAAGTACAGCAAAGCTTCAGATGCAAAGCTTCCGATCCATTTACATTGAGGTGAAGGAGAGTGGTATAGTCTGTCTTCAGCAGGTTTCTATTGCTGTGATAAAACACCATGACCAAAAGAAATTTGGGTGGGAGGAATCAGTTTCAGCTTAAGAACTCTCAGGTCACAATCTATCATTAAGGGAAGTCACCGCAGGAACTCAAGGCAGGAACCTGGAAACAGGAACTGAAGAGAGACTATGGAGGAGTTCTGCTTACTGGCTTGGTCATGGCCTGATCAGCTTGCTAATATATCTCAGGACTACCTGCCTATGGTTGACATAATTAATGTGGTCTGAGATCTTCCTTTTCTTTTCTTTTTTTCTGTTTTTCTTTCGTTTTTGTTTTTGCTTTTTGTTTTGTTTTGTTTTTTTGAGATAGGTTTCTCTATGTAGCTCTGCTTGGCCTGGAGCTCATGCTGTAGACCAGGCTGGCCTCAAATTTGGGGATCTGCCTGCCTCTGTCTCCCAAATACTGACATTAAAGGCCTGCATCCCTACCTCCTGGCCTAGGGACTTCCATGATTATCAATCAAGAAAATGCCTTACAAGCTTGCCCACAAGCCAGTGTTTTGGGGAGCTTTACTGGTTGATATTTCCTGTTTGCAGATAAATTTATTTTATGAGTATAGGTGCTTTACCTGAATACTACTTTGCCTATAAACCACTTTTGTTCAGTGTGTGTGTAAGCCAGAAGAGGTGGCCAGATCCTCTAGAACTGGAGTTAACCAAGAGTTGTGAGCTTCCACATGTGTGTAGGGAACCAAACCCAAGTCCTTTGCAAAAATTGCAAGTCCTCTTAGCCTCTGAGCCATCTCTCTGGACCCACTGGTTATATCTCAAATGCTAATCTTTCATTCAAAATATTAAGTTCATAATTCATTTTGATAAATGCATCAAAGAATTATCATCTATGCTACCTACAAGTAATGCTATTGGTAAAAAGGGGGACATTTAAGAGGATGGGACTTGTGGGAGACCATCTCCTGAAGGGGATCATGTGACTATCAAATTCCCCCCTCTCTAGTTTCCTGGCCATTGGATGAGTAATTTTGTTATCCAGCCCTGTTGTCTCCTATACTCCCACCAGAAGCCCAAAGTAATATGTCAACTGATCTTGAGCTGGAAACTCTCTAACTATGTCCTAAACAGAAGCTGTAGTTTATGATCACTTTAGATAGTGGTAGAGTCAAGCGAGCCAACATATTGAAAAACCTCAAAAAGAATATAACTATCATGTTGAACTGAGGTGATAGAAATTAATGTTTGGGTTGTCTGAAGTGCAGGAACTCAGCCTGACTTATAATAGGATTATCCTCATAAACTCATCACAGGTCAAAAATATTTTAAGTAATAAATTGATCTACCTTGATGAATCACTGGAAAGTCTATCCATCAGTCCATGAAAAATCCAAATTCTCTTCAATGTACAATTAGTCTATATCTCAAGAAACCTTTTAGAAATGAAAGCAAACCCAAAACAACACAAGGGAAATCATTGTACGTACAGGATCAAAGAGCCTTATGGAGAGGAGAAGGGCAGAGAAGCTGCTCCTAGCATCTGCATGATGAGTAGGGGTGCTGCTGAGTCATTAGCCAAGTACTACACACATGTATACAACACAGAATATCACCTATGTCTAACATAAAATGAATATTACTAGGTAGGGCAGACAGGGAATCATTATATGTAACGAGGGGGGAAAATCACTTAATTGAATTAGATCTAGAAATTACCCAAATGGCAGAATTGTCAGAGAAGAATTTCAAAATAGCTCTACATACATATTTAAAAGAAATTGTGGATAAAATGGGAGAACAATAAGGGATTTTGGCAGAGAAATAAAACCAAAAAAAGAAGGATTCATAGATAAGGGTACAGCAATGAAAATGAAAAACCCACTGACGTGCCAGACATGGCAGGGCAGGCAATCATGACAGTTATAGGGAGAGGGGGAAGATGAGGAGGAGGAGGAGGAGGAGGAGGAGGGAGAGGGAGAGGAGGGAGAGGAGGAGGGGGAGGAGGAGGAGGAAGCAGGAAGAATGTTTAAGTTCAGCTTGTATTACTTAGAGATCCTGTCTCAAAGCTCTGTTTTTATTCACAGGTAACCATAAGGGCATACCAGATACTGTGGCCAAAAAGATCAATGATTATGAAGGTTAAAATAAAATGCAAATGGAAGCACACCCAGAGAAAAGACAAAAATATTTCCAGATAACAAAAACTTAGAAAAGCATGAGACAATACATACAGTGAATGTGGTTGGAGTTTTTAGAAAGCATTTAGAATGGGAAATAAAACACATTTTTAAAGAAACAATAACCAAGTCTTATCTGTATATGAAAAAATATTAATTCACATGTCCAAAATGCTGACTTAATGGAACCAAGAGGAATGAACTGAGATAATGTCTTAGAACACCATAGTCCAACTGCTGAGATCTCAAGCTAACAAGCAGCTCCCATGGGGAGAAACTGAGTACAGGCCAGCAACGTTAAGGTTTTTTATTCAGCGTGGGGCACAATAAAAAAGATATGAGTGTGAAATACCAGTTATACAGAACTGAAGAGTGGGTTAAAACACACCTGCTGATGCTAAAATTTTATATCCAGAACAACTGACACTCAAAAATGAAGTCAACTTGATGGAGAAATGGCCCAATAGTTAAGAGTACTTGTCCTTCCAGACTTTCTGAGTTTGGTTCTTAAAACTCACATCTGATAGCTACAACCACCTATAACTCCAGCTCTAGGGTATCCAATGCTCTCTTGTGTGATCCAATGGTGCCTTCATACACATATCACACACACACACACACACACACACACACACACACATACACACACGGATGTATGAACAGACACACACACACACACACACACACACACACACACACACACACACACGGACACATACAAAAGTAAAAATAAATCTGTGATTTAAATGAAGTAAAAATAATATTCTAGATGTGCAGAATTATTTCTTCAAGTAAGCTTTAAAATTTCTTCACACATAATTTATAGCCAACTTCTGGTAATGTTGGAAGAGCAATATGTTTATATTAACCTCTGTTGGAGTGAACTATAAAATTCCATATTTAAGAAACAATTGCAGGGCACTAAAACTGTTTAAGAGCAGCCAGAAACCAGTGGAGAGTTTAATTTCTAATATTGTGACTGAAAGGGATAAGAATTATGAGTGTCTGCAGTTTTGTGTGTTGACAGTACTGCTTCACTTGGGCAATGGCTGAAGGGAGGGGCAGGTACCATATCACAACCTTGCTGAACAAAGGAGTGGAGATTAGAGTGTGGCCTAGGGAAAGAGCTACAGAATTAAAGGGGAGAAATATAGAATATGGGAACATGTAAGAAACTGTAGAGCCCACAAGCCAGGACTAAACTAAAACCACTGGCCACTGGATGGCAAGTAACTGGAGGAGGATTTGGTAGTGTTCAAGGAACTACATAAAGACCAGGGAGAAATGTTATTTTGACTGACAGAATGGCATAGAATTTAACTGTCTCCTCATATATGCATATACACACATCAATAATATGTCATGGAACAAAGATATTCTCAATTGCAAAACTAGTACCAATATATAAACATTCACATTTCTACAAATTTAGGACCAGGGATATCAATATCCCTGATACAATCTGCAGCAGATGTATAGGCAATGGATGTGAATGGGTAGTGTATAAAGTCTAAAAAGCCTAGGAGGCCACCTAGTATTAGAAAGGCCTATAAACAAGCTCTGGTATAGGAAACAGCCAAACAAGAGCCAGAAGGTCCATAAGCACACCTTAAGATTCACTAATGGGAAAGTATTCCTACCCACCATACACACAAGAATCAGCTGCACAGTGGAACTCGTTAGTAGGGACCATGGGAATGTAAGAGCCTGTACTTTGCTCCAAGGTCCTTGGTTTACTTGTGTGTGTATGTGTGTGTGTGTGTGTGTGTGTGTGTGTGTGTGTGTGTATTCTTCATAACTCTACAAGTGCATTCTAGGTATATAGAAAAGTCTCATTCAGATTCCTAACAAAGCAGGCATGTCTTATAGTGGGAGGACACCAAAGGTCCTTGCTTGGCTGAATATATAAATGAATGGATATATAAATCATTCTAGGCTCATCCTTTGCAATTTTATGTAACCAAAGAAACAAATAAGCAAAGGCCCATAAGACCTGGAAAAGATTCTTTTAAAAAAGAGTCAAGTAGAGTCAATACCCAAGTGAGGTGTACAGCACGTGCTGTCTGAATCAAATCAACAGTCTAAAACCACATGCCATAGACTACAATCTGCAGCAGATGTATTACCTTGCTTGTCTGTTGGAGAGGGCAGGGCAGGAGAGGGCTCCACAAATAAAATGAAGCATAAGTATAGAAGACAAAAGGGGACTTGCCTAGGCCAAGAAGGTGGTGAGACTGGGGAAGCAGTTAATTCACACTTGTAGAAATAAAATAAGACTTAAGCACCTCTGTCTATTTAAAGTATCTAGTGACTTCCTCAGATACATAATATCAAATTGGGATTTGAGGCTTTTTATTTTTTGTTTATGTTTTGGTATGATAGTCCTTAGAACAAAGACTAGAACACAGTCAGCACTTTGTGAAAATAGGTTGTCTGTAAAATGTCAGGGAACAAGTGGATTCTGCACATAGTAGCAGTCTGATTCCACTAAGCAAGCTAGAAGCTCCGCCTCCCCTCCGCACAAAGTAGAACTGCTCATACAAAACCAATGCCCGACTTCTGCAGGGATAAAATAAGCATGTTTGTTAGCTCCTGTGGCAAAATGCTTGCAATAGACAACTTACAAAGAGGGAAGGTTTCATTGGGTTCATGATGTCAGAAGTTCCTGTTCCCTGTGGCTCTGAGCCTGCTGTGGTGAGTCACATCACAGAAGGGTCCATAGTGCACACAGTATCACCAAATCATGCCATAAATAACCTTCGTCTATCAGCACTCACCTTCTATGGTTTCACCCAAAAGTGTCACAGGCTGAGGATCAAGCATCAAAAACTTGAGACTTTAAGGAACATCAAGAGCCAAGCTGTAGCAGGGTGTAGCACAGAAGAGCACTAGCAGGGTGTAGCACAGAAGAGCACTAGCAGGGTGTAGCACAGAAGAGCACTAGCAGGGTGTAGCACAGAAGAGCCCTGTACATGCACAGGAAAGTCTCAGTCCTTGGACAATTTATGTTGATGATGTTAGACAAGGGTAAGCATCTCCTGTGTAGTTTATTTATTTTAAAAATGTTTCTGATGCTTCTCTACCAGGTAACCCTTTATGCTCTCTACTCATTAAAACTTGAGAAGTACCATATGCATTGAAAAGCTAGGATATACTTTCTTTAACAACATCTTATAATTCTTAGCGCCCCCCCCCCACCTAGTTCTGTCTGCCTTACTAGCAGTTGGTCTAAATTAGATTTTACTGTATTTGGCAGGTCCTTGGTATTATATAAATCACCCTCTTATTAACGTCCTCGTACCACTAATTAGTTAAGGGACTGTACCCACTGCACACGTGTAGTTCCCACTTCCTTCATGAGGATTAAACATTCATACCTTAGGGCAGAATTGGCATTTAACAAGAGAAATTGTTTCACGTGAATTAACCTTGAGAACAGGAGATAAATAATCCAGGAGGTTCCAGAAGATTCCCAAGTGTTATGACTGGGAATCCCATGTTCAAGAAATGGCCCAAATAGCAGTGTCATATTCAGAGATTTAAACCTCCATTGATTAGAACAGTCGTAGTCCACTATTTCTGTTAAATCCTTCTAGAGAAAAACATTTAAGGAATTTTGGTGATCACATTGCGCAATTTGGTAGCATCAGTTGTAGCCACAGCTGTACCATAGTGTTCATACATGATGGAACTTTGTCTCCTGCTTCTTAGATTATTTCAGTAATTGTTGGCAATTTGGGTTCTTCATTAAGAATGAAGAACTAATTTTTGAAGATTTTGGAAAACAATATCATCTCAGTTAATTTTGCCAAAAGTGATAAAGTATGGGCCTTTTTTAGTATTCCTATGTGTCAGGGGTCATGCTTAGATTTGTATAAAAGTCCTTCTGAACCACAATACATGGTTGGAATACATGCAACTGGCAACATAATGAGAGGGATATCATACTGATGTTTTAAAAGAAAACTCTGCTTATGTCAGGGTGTGGAGGGAATACTGCCAAGCAAAATCTAAAAGAAGGCAGGGAGGGTGATGTGTAGGTCAGATCTTAAATGCAAGAAATGAGAATGGAAGCCTGGATATAAATGCTAATTAGGAGGACAGAAAAATCAAACACGTGAGAATATTAAATAGGAGGCTAGGGGTATGGGTATTGCCCAAAGGAGAAGTTAGCAAGGTGAGAATTGAAAGAAACATAAAGTGCCAAAGGTAAGAGAGAAAAGTGGCTCAAAGTGATCCCACTAGCTACACTTTGATGGTCAGTGAAAGTCCATTGGAAAGGACTCTGCATTCTACAGAGATAGCACATCCGTGTTTATTATTGCATTGTTCCAATCACAAGGAACCTGAACCCTTGGAGAAACTCACCAATAGATGAACGGATAACAAAAATGTGGCACACATACACAGTAGAATTTGACTTCTTCCCTGTAAAGAAAAAAAATATTATGAATTTTGCAGGAAAGTGGATTGGCCAAGAAAATATTATGATGCAGAGAATGAGTGACTTTGGAGTGCTCAGCTCTAAATGGAGCATCTATATCACCATCCAACCTAAGGTTCATGAACCATCACAGAAAGTTTGTAAGGGCCAGGGGTTGGGGAGCCTGGATGAAAGGGCTTCTCCCGAGTGCAACGAGGCTGATCCACTCTCACTACAGCTGCTACTCTCTTAACACAACCTGCAAAAGATTGGGTCTATCAGCTATTCAGTAGGAAAGGGGAAGAGCTCACTCTTCTTGAGGACTACTGATGGCTTATGGAGGAGTGTCACTTTCTTCAGTGGTTTAGTCATAAATATGTTTCCCCAGTAATTAACATCCTACCCATGGTCATATAAGCAACTCTAATTAAATTCAGTGAGTCAGACACAAATAAAAAAGATGGAAAAAAGGATAGACTTGGGCTCTCTGCTCCTCTCTGTTCCAGAGACAGCCACATCTTGTGCAGTGCCAGCCTTGTCTCATAGAAAAGATGGTGAAGGTTGGTGTGAATGGATTTGGCAATATTGGGAGCCTGGTTATGAGGGCTGCCTTCTGCTTTGCACTTGGCAAAGTGGATATTGTTGCCATCAATGACTCCTTCGTTGACTTTAATTACATGGTCTACATGTTCCAGTCTGACTCCACCCTTGGCAAATTCAATGGTACAGTCAAGGCTGAAAATGGGAGCTTACCATCAACAGGAAATCCATCACCATCTTCCAGGAGTGAGAGCCCACTAACACCAAATGGGGCGATGCTAGTGCTGAGTATGTTGTGGAGTCTACTGGCATCTACACCACTATGGAGAATGCTGGGGCCCACTTGAAGGGTGTGGACAAAAGGGTAATCATCTCCACTCCTTCTGCTGATGCCCCCATGTTTGTGGTGGGTGTGAACCATGAGAAATATGACAACTCACTCAAGATTGGCAGCAATGCATCCTGCATCACCAATTGCTTAGCCATTCCCCTCCCCAGCCAAGGTCATCCATGACAACTTTAGCATCATGGAAGGGCTCATGACCACTGTCCATGCCATCACTGCCACTCAGAAGACTGTGGGTGGTCCCTTTGGAAAGCTGTGGCATGATGGCCATGGGGCTGCCCAGACCATCATCCTTGCATCTACTGGTACTGCCAAGGATGTGGGCAAGGTCATCAAAGAACTGAATGGGAAACTCATTAGCATGACCTTCAATGTTCCTACCCTCAATGTATCCATTGTGGATCTGACATGCTACCTGGAGAAACCTGCCAATTGTGATGACAACAAAAAGGTGGTGAAGCAGGTATCTGAGGGCCTATTAAAGGGCATCCTGGGCTACACTGAGGAACAGGTTGTCTCTTATGACTTCAATAGCAACTCCCACTCTTCCACCTTTGATGCTGGGGCTGGCATTGTTCTCCATGACAACTTTGTAAAGCTCATTTCCTGGTGTGACAATGAATATGACTACAGCAACAGGGTGGTGGACCTCATGGCCTACATGGCCTCCAAGGAGTAAGAAGCCCTGGACTGCCCACCCCAGCAAGAACACTGATAGCAAGAGAGAGGCCCTCAGTTGCTGAGGGGTCCCTGTCCCAATTCAGCCCCCAACAATGAACATCTCCCTCTCAATTTCCATCCCAGACCCCCATCATAACAGGAGGGGTCTAGGGAGCCCTCTCTACTCTCTTGAATAACTCAATTAATATTTGCCAAATCCCCCCCCCAAAGAGATAGACTTATTAAAAAGAAGAAAACGTCAGTGGAGAGGCTAGTAGGACACGAGAAAGGCTAAAAACAACATTAAACGCAAAGAATAAAAGAAGAATGTCAGAGGACACAAAAGTAAATAAAAAGTAATTTTTAAAAAATGGGACAATTTTTAATGATGAGCAAAAGGAAAGATGCCATAGGACTTTTAGTGCCTGAAGCTTACAGTTAAAATTGGGAGATTTCTGCATACTTATTTTGTGGCAATATAAATAGAAGTTGAATATTTGATGAAAAAGGTGAAGGAAAGTCCTACTTGGACAGGCACTACTACTATATGAATGTGGTGGGGAGATGGGAACAAAGAGAGAAGTTATGAAGAGAGGTAGAACTGGAGAGTCAATGTTGGCAAGGAACAACCTGAAGTGAGAGGCCTGCACTGCCACCTGAGGCCATCGTGATGTCTGGGACTATGCTGCCACCAAGGGCCATGTCTGGGTCTGTGGCTCTACACCATCAGGGTCTAAGTTGATGTCATATCCCTTGTTACCATCAAAGGCCATGCAGACATCCATGGTCTGGACTGAGGTCTGAAGGTCAGCTAATATCCAAGGGCCCTGTTGAGCTAGACCTGCCCCCTCCCTGGCCAATGCAAGATGGTATCAGTGGTAGCCATTAGTGATGGTGAGCAGGCCCCACTCCTTGCCTGGGCTGAGAGGGAGAGCTGACCCTAGTAACATGAGCACAGGAGAGGTGGCCCTGACCCTTGCCTTCCTCTGGTGATGGTGACATGGGCAAGGGAGAGCTGGTGGGCTGCCTAATTCAACTACCCACCACCCCAGGCCCAGATCCTAGCCTTTGGGTTGGCTACTTCAACATAAACCCCTTCTATGAACTTCTAGAGCCCGTGAAGGGGCGGGTCTTACAGATCCAATGCTGTGAGATCTCCACAACACAGGGCAATAGCAGGATATTGAAGAAGAATCTAGGTGAGGGTCCAGTATTGCTATTGTAGCAGAAGCCAGGGTATACCGTGTGACATATCGCATCTTCCAAAGCCACTTTGATAAATGAATGGGTGAGGGAGAGACAGGAAAAACTGAAGAGCTGCATGGTACATTCCCAGTAGAAAGGGTGACACTACAGCTGTGAGTGATGAGAGACGGCATCTTGTTGCCCAGAGTGGTTGGTGAGATGTGATTGGGGGGGGGGTAGGGGAGAGTCACAAGGGTAGAGGGAAGATATGGAAGTACTGGGAAATGAGTGGGATTAGGGTGCATGATGTGAAATTGCCAAAGAATCAATAAGAATTATGTTTTAAAAAAACAGAGAAGGAACGAGTGTGTGTTTGTAAGGAAAGAAACGAGAGGAAAGTGCAGCCATGAGAAGGAGACTTTGGAGCCTTGGTACTCACCTTCAGGCCAGCAGTCGCTGTGATTGGCTTAAAGGTTCTGTGCAATCCCCGTCTCCACAAGCAAGAGAGGATACAAAAAGGGCTTACTTTATTGGCTTGTGCAGGGCTCTAAGGTATGGCAACACATATATTAATAATTGTAGTAGTTCTGTGAAGTCACTACTTGATGTTAAGAATTAAACTTAGGGGTTGTAACTATGCTTTTAGGACTAAGCATGCAGCTTGTTGGTAGACCACTTATTTAGGGCATAGAGAAGACTTGAGGTTTGATACACAATATGGCAAAAATAAATAAAATAAAACAAACAAGAGGCAGAAAGATGGCTCAATGGTTAGGAGTGGTACTGCTCTTATCCAAGACTCGAGTTCGGTTCCCAGCCTGTGTCAGGTACCTTATAACTGACTGTGACTTCGCCTCTAGGGGATGTTCCAACTCCTCTGGCCTCTGAAGCTTCGTGTGCACACCCCTGCTCCCAATAATTTAAAAATCAGCATTAAAAGACACTCTTTTTTTCAAAATAAATGTGTACTCTAATGTGTAAGATGCATTGTTTGGTTCTTTCCCTTTGACCATCCTCCTTTCTGGTTTAGAAGTGTATCATGTTGCCTTCCCCTGCCTCCTCAACTCCTCTCATTTCCCTCCTGTGCTCACCTGTTCAGTAAAATTAGGATTCATAATAGCTTTGAAGCAACGGGCCCTGGCATGTCATGAGTTTCACTGTTTTATTCTGATACTAGATATTTAGGTAAGGCTGGTTGCAATCTTTGACAACTGCAAGTTTTTTGAAACGACTAATTTTCTTTTACTAAAAATCTTGTCTATGAGTTTGAAAATTTCCTCAAAACGTTTTTTTTTTAAGTGACTGTGATATAAGACAGGAATATTTTTGAGGTTCACTATAAATATTGCCAAATAACTCTAGAAAGTCTGCCAATTCCCAAGGGAATATATATATATATATATATATATATATACATACATACATATATATATCTCATATATATATATATATATATATGAGATACTGCCTAGCTGTGCCATATCATCGAACATGTATTTCATTAAAAGAACTCACTTCTAGCATGGGGTCTTAATTAAGGAAAGGCTATGTTTGAATCTCAGTGCTTTGGTGCCCTAGATTACGCATATGTGTGTAGAGGTATCTGCAAGCACTGGGTTCCTCTCAGTCATCTGTGATTTGCACCTGTTCTGTTCTCTCTACTGAGTTCCAGTCTTGCAAATGGATGTTTTTGTCCTACCTTTGCTTAATGCATTGAAACTGACTGCATTGGTTCCATTTCTGCTGCTAGACTAAAAGGTAAAATGGCCTGGTGGAAATGGTTTACTTGGCCTACAGTCCTAGGTTTCTGATCTTTATTGATGGGAAGCTAAGACAGGAACTTAAAGGAGCAGGAGGGAGGGAGGAAGGGAGGGAAGAAAGGAAGGAGGGAGGGAAGGAGGGCAGGAGGGAGGAAGAGAAGAGAGAGAGAGAGAGAGAGAGAGAGAGAGAGAGAGAGAGAGAGAGAGAGAGAATCCTTGCTTGCTTTCTGCTAGTTTAGCTAGTTAGCTTCAAGTACTCTTACACAGCCCGGGGCTCATGAAATGGTGGCTCTTTGCACCTCAGTGAGCAATCAGTATAACCTCCCACCCCCACACATGCCCACAGGCCAACCTAATCTAAGTAATTCCTCATTGAGACACTCTTCCCAGGGGAGCATAGGTCTGTCCAGTTGACAGTTGGAACAAGCAGCATAATGATAGCATTGCCTGGTAAGATCTCTAAAAATGAAAGGAGCTTCTGCACCTAGTGTCTCTCAGAGAGCTGGCCCTGGACCACAGATGTACAAAAGATGGCTGTGTTGTTCTGTATGTAGCCGACTCATGTTCACAAGAAAAAACAAACTCATATGGTACAAAAAGTCTATAGGTGAAAAGGGTTCCCTGTATGAAAGCCTTCATGGGGGAACAGATTGAGAAAGTGTGCTTTGATGAGCTGTGTCTATGTAGTGGTGTTATAGTTTAGTGTCTGAAAATGTATACACAAATATGTTTAGAATGTATCCTTCCATCGAAGTAGCTCCTCCCTGCCTTGAAACTCATGGTCAAAATTTTACCATGTCTATACCTATCTCTGTCTTTCTATCTGTTGATTTATCTATACATCTGGAAATCTACTTTGTTCACTATTCTGCTCCACATTCACTAATTTTTTTGGTGGAGATCTCTCTCTCTCTCTCTCTCTCTCTCTCTCTCTCTCTCTCTCTCACTTAGCAAGATAGCTCATTGGGTGCGAATGCTTGCTACCAAAACTGATGATCTGAGCTGGATTTCTGGAATGCACATGGTAGAAACAAAATAAGTCCACTTCTGCAAATTGTTCTCTGATCTTCATCTACTACAAGGGTGTGAGCTAAATAGTAGTCAAAGGTAAAATAAAAATAGCTCAGATCAGTGTACTAGCTATTTTTCAATTGTGATAAAGCACCATTGACCAAAGAAACTTACAGAAGGAGGATTGATGTGGTGCTTATGTAGCAGAGTCTGTCACCACCCTGGGGAAGACGCTCAGTAGGCATGGTTCCTGGAGCTGGGAGTTGGGAGCTGAGAGCTGAGGTCACACATCTCTAGCCAAAAAACAGGAAGGAGAGAGAGTGAAGCGGGGATGTTGGACAGTTTGAAACCTCTAAATTTGTCTACTGTCACTAACACTATTTTCCAACAAGGACACATCCCAAAGACCCACCAAAGAATGACACTAACTAAGGACCAAGTGTTCAAATGACTGAGAACATGGAAGACATCTCATTCAAACCAGTATAACCAGCCACTCTCTTTAGATGCTGGGGACAATAACAAGAGTACACAATATCCTTAGGTTCATGGTGCTTTCAAATAAGAGGTAGATTTATTTAAAATTAAATCTCCTGAGTAAACTCAGCCTCTAAATATAAAGGAAAGATGCAAGGAACCTAAAGGTAGGGACTGGTGGGGATGACTGATTTTTTTAATACCAGGGGTCAGATCTCTAGAAGGGTTTGAGCTGTCATCTAAAGGATAGATAGTTGAAATGGACAGAAATAGTAAGGAGCAGGATGAAAGCGTGAGATGGCCAAAGGAAGCAGCTTTGCCAGTGCTTGGATCCATCAGTCTTCCTCAGATTCTATACACCATTCATTGTGCTACTTATACGCATGTGCCCATCATAGGTTGAGTACAACACTAGACAGAATACATTAAATCCTGCCCATATGGAACATACATTTAAGCACAGATGACAAAATGAACCCAAGCAGAAACGAATGAATAGACACCTGCTTTTAGCTGCAGATGGCTATGAAGAAATGAAGGTGAGACAAAGGAACAGGCTTTGTTTGACTCCGAACACTTTTAAAAGGAAAGTTTAGAATAGGGCACTTGAACAGGTGAAACAGACACATGAAGGATGGCAGGGAAGTGTCCAGGCCAAAATCTGGGGAGCAGAAAACATAGAAATTCTTCTGAGGAAAGGACAGGCTCAGTATATCTATAGAGGAGCCAGGCAGTGCACACTGCAGGAATCTGTTGGGGATCAGTGTGAAGTCTGGGAGACAGCCCGGGGCACATAAGGCTACAAAACCACACTGTAGATGCCAGAATCTGCTCTGAGTTTGAGGAGGATCTCAGGAAACCATGAAGGATTCCAAAGATGGGACGGCTGTAAATGGTTTAAGAGAAAGACAAATATCATCTCTGACACAAAATCAAAGAGGCAGAGCTCTTGGAAATGGCTGCAGAGCAGCAAACCAAAAGATAGACAATTTGACCTGACATGGGGTGGTATCTGTAAAGGTGTTTGGAAGTGGTCATGGTCAGAGGATAGATTTTAAGTAGTGGTACCCCAACACAATGGCTGGACCCTGATGTATGGAGAAAGAGAGAAAGGGGGCTCAAGTGACAGCCTGTTTTTGGTTGATCTTTTTAAAAAATTATTTATTTATTATATGTAATATATTATTATATAATAACATTATGTCATATATATATATTATTTATTTATGCATTTATTATGTTTATTATATGTAAGTACACTATAGCTGTCCTCAGACACTCCAGAAGAAGGAGTTAGATCTTCTTATGGATGATTGTGAGCCTCCATGTGGTTGCTGGGATTTGAACTCAGGACCTTCAGAAGAGCAGTCAGGGTTCTTAACTGCTGAGCCATCTCTCCAGCCCTTGGTTGATCATCTTGATGGATGGAAGTTTCACCAACTCAGAAGAGCCCAAATGCTGCTGACAACCCATTCATGAACCTGCCTGTTAGTCATTGCATTGGCTTGTGCCACAGTGCTCAAGAGCACGGTCTTGATCAGCTTGGGATGCTATGACAAAAATATACCGGGTAGCATAGTAATTGTATGACAATGTCTTTTAAAGAGCGGATGCTGGGGCCTTCAAGATAAATA
Source organism: Apodemus sylvaticus (assembly GCF_947179515.1). Classification (NCBI taxonomy): domain Eukaryota; kingdom Metazoa; phylum Chordata; class Mammalia; order Rodentia; family Muridae; genus Apodemus; species Apodemus sylvaticus. The sequence goes on along the minus strand of NC_067473.1, from coordinate 129,796,926 downwards.
AAGGCAGTTGATGTCAAGCCTGGGGACTTGAATTCCATGCCAACGCCCCTCAGAAGGAAAGAACCAACTCTTAACAAGGTTTCCTCTGGCTTCCACAGCAATTACAAAGGGACATCAGCTTTTAGTTCTGTGAATATCTAGCTAATCTCTTTTTCTGTGAAGGCTTATGTTTTTTTGTGTATTGTCTAAAAGCCTTTTTGCAATGCTAAGTCACAGGGCTTTGCATTTGTTTGTTTCTCTTCAGAAGCTTTATAGTTTTAGGGTTTTGATAAATTTTTAGCTTTTTATACATAAGTATGTTTTACATATTAGATGTTTACTTTGAGCACACAGAGTTAAACATATAATATTTATTATTTCACTTAACCTTCAAAATAACTGTTGGTGATAGCTCTGCTATGATCCCTGTATTAAGGAGGACTTTGACATTAGAGAGGCTAGGAAACCTATCCAGGGTGATGAAATAACAGAGGAACAAAGACTCAGAGTCAGATAGTCTCCCTTTAGAGCCTGGTCTTTCGCCCATTAAACCAGTGTGACATCATCTGTGAGATGAGAAGTGCCCATATGCGTCCTTAGGCTCAGTGTGATTCTTGTCAAGTATGATGGCTTGTCCTGAGCTTTAGTGAAAAATGACTTATTCTGTGGTATCTTAGAATTGTAGGCATTTATCTGGGAGCTGGCTAGGAAGAGATTCTCCAGTAAATAAAATGAATATTAAAGAGACTTTACATCTAGAAAATAAATTTATTATGTTATTCCTAACAATCATGGGCATGACTTCTTCCTCTATGTAATTTACAAGTGTTTAGAAGATTTGATAGGATGCATTTTAAGGTTCTGATTTTATAATTGAGCGGTATCATAGATATGTGGAAGGAAGGCAAAGTTAGATGTCCAGAAAGTCTGCTTTGTTATTTTTCATCAACACACACACACACACACACACACACACACACACACACACACACACACACACATAACTTAGAAGAGAATTGGAAACTGGGCATGCCTGAATTTAATCTTAGCACTTATGAGGCCAATCACAAGGTAATCATTGTGAGTTTGAGGCTAGTATGGTCTATATAGTGACAGGGCTATGTAGAACGACCCTGTCTAAACATAGAAAAAGAACAAAGGAAAGGAAAAGGAAGGAAGGAAGGAAGGAAGGAAGGAAGGAAGGAAGGAAGGAAGGAAAGAAGGAAGGAAGGAAGGAAGGGGAAAGTTGGGTTCTCTGTGTTGAATGAGGCTGGAGAGAGGGATACCATTCACAGCACTATATAGTTCATTAAATAATTGTTAATCATTTCTTGCTTTGGGTTGCAAGGCACTCCATAACAATGCAACACAGTATGGGTTTCTTAAGCAACTAAAATAAATTTTCTCTGTTTTGGAGGCTGAAAATATAAGGTCTGTTTCTTAGGCTGCTCCTCTTGCCTTGCCTGCGGCTGTCTTCACATGATCTGTGTGTAATTTCGGCCAAATACCTCCTCCTTACTTGGACATCAGCTGTATCGGAGCAAAGCCTACTGTCCTAGCCTCATTTTACTTTAAGTATTTCATTGAAGAACCTGACCCCCCAACACAGTTATATTTTGACTAACGAAGCTGTAAGCTTTCGATATATGAATTTGGGGGAGACAGAATTAGACTTATAACCTTCCCTTACCCCTGGGCTCTAGTTTATTCATCTATACAATGGGAATATTGATGAGACCGGGAGTTCATAACCCCGAGTTTTAGCTGGAACTAAGGAGGGTGACTATAAACCCTGTGAAATATTATACCACATTTTGCTTGTGAATTTTTTTCTGAAGGGGAAAGTCTATAGTTTTAATTGGATTCTAAAAGGGTACATGACCCCTTAAAAGATTAAGAGGCAATGAATTAGATAATCTTTATAGTTCTTCTCAGCTCTTAAATGGTAAGAATCTAGACTTTGCATAGAGAAGACAATGTTTTATTCTTTCCCAAGTCAGCCAGGAAATTCTCCCCAATGCCTTTAGTAAACACAATTCCATTGCCAATACAGCTTACTACATTTTGACGGGCTCCAGAGCTTTTCAGTTAAGATAGACCATGCATGGCAATTTTTTTTCACAGCCTTATGATCAGTGATTTTGTGTAGGTATCATCGGAAGACCGAACTCTGATTTGTTTATCATGGTCATAGTAGCACTTTTATCTGCCAATAACTTTCGCCGTTTCTCTCAGGCAATTCATAGAAGGTTTACCTCTTTTCTTTGTGGACAGTCATGCTTACATGCTTACATGCTTGTATGCACATACACATTGAATATACACAGACATGCTTATATGCATGTGTGAACATACACACAGACACAAATGAACAGCCGTGCTTACATACATTTTTGCACATAGACACACAACACAATTTGAACAGAAATAAAGTGCACAGGATGCTACTTTGAACATAATAAGCATTTATTAACATTTTTTGAATGAAAAATAAATGAATGAGTTGAACCCCTGGGGAGAATAGTTAAATTCATTTAATAATTAAGTAACCATTTTTCCATGTCCTGTAAATATAACAAGTATATTAGACTTCTGGTTATAAATTATTTCTTCCAGTAATAAAATACACTAAAGAATATTAAATAAATAATTTGCATGCAAATGTGGAGCACACACATGTGGCTATATCCAGACACATTATTATATGACACAGCTAATATTTAGGAGCATGTGAGGGTGCTTAGTGCACAATACAGTTAAATAAAGATCAGTGTAAAACATACAGCTTTAGTGGGTGAAATGGTGAAACTGACTTGTTCATTTCCTTATTCCAGATCTCCAGAAAATTGTAATTTCATGCTTATTGTATCACAAGCTGGGATACTGGGTACCATGGTGATGTGGATACTGGGTACCACAGTGATGTGGATACTGGGTACCACGGTTATGTTCTCACCTTCACAGTCATTCATCGGCTTACCATCTTTGCCTGGCTGACAGAAGAACAAAGATTCAGAAGCCAGTTTACAATGGTCACTTTTACTATTTCTACTGGGGCTAAGTTTCCACATTCTTTCATCCCACTTTCTGAGCAGATTCTGATATCTGCTTCAGAAGGAAGTTTTAATATTTAAAGGCTAGGGATTTCACTGCTGCTGGTGCAAAGGTTGGTTCTGAGTGTACGGCTATGGCTTCCAGCAGATTTCCCTCCCATTACACCTGTTTGAGATCTTCAAAATAGTCTCCTTTCCAAGGTGTTTAACCTACCCCACTCTGTCATAAACAGTCTCTCCTATACCCTGGTGTGGAGGGCTCATGAGAAATGGGCTTTCAATGCTGTGGCTTCTTTTATTTGGGGATCATTAATGTCCAGAAAAAGACTTAAGCTTTCAAGGGTTCTACTGAAAGATCGCCTTGCTGTCAGGGCTGTATCATGAGACACTCAATTTATCAGCCTTCTTCAGGGTGACCTGACTGGGACTTGAACCTCTGGCTCCAGGGAGTCTAGGTTGAACAACGGTGATGTGGAGGCGACTCAGCCACTGCCTCCAGCCAAAAAAGATTAGTGTCATCAAAAATAGATTAGCCAGTCAGTTAAAAAATTAAAGTAACCCCTTTGTTCTAAAATATTTGTCAAAGTAAGCAAAGAAATTAGCTTTCACTTCAGATTAATTACCAAGTAAATTAGGATTGGGGGCAAGAACACTTTAGATTCTTTTTCCCCTTAACTATGGAAATGGGGAAATGGACAATATTTATCATGGATATTTCTAAGGCTTGAAGAATTTATAGGAGCCTGACAAGGTCTACAGGAGTCCTGCCTATAAACTTTTTTTTTTTTTTATATCCTTGAAGAATTCCAGATACGTGGATTCTGCCTTTACTCCTGTGGAAAGAAGATATTTCAGAGAAAGAAAAGACAATTTGGAAGTCAGTTTTCACAATCTGACTTCCAGAAACATGTGGATGCATCTTGTCTCCCCTACAGAAGAACAGTGGTTTCAGCTTTGCCAAAGCGGCATAAGCCCGGACCTCCATTAGTTTATCCAAGTGTTGTATGAGGACAGAGCTGGAGAGTTTCAGAAGCCACAGCTGCCCATGGGAGAGAGTAGACTGCCCTGCTCCCTGTTACAAGGAGAAATGAAGCCAGTTAGCACTCCCTTAATTATCTTCATTTTTTATTCATTTATTATGTGCCAGGGATTATGCAGAGCATGAGTCCAATGGTAACCCAACAAAGACGAGCCGTTTTGCTATGGAGGCACCTAGAAAAATCACCCAAGCTACTGGATCCAAGTGAGCACAGCCAAGAGCAGGACACACAGACATCAGACACATTGCAGGTTCCGATGAGCATCAACTGAAGATGCACACACATGCCACAGTGTGCGTGTGGAAGCTGCCCACTGGCAACGTGTGGGAGTTCATCCTCTCTTTCCAGTGTGTGAGGCTTAAGGGCTCAGCTCAAGGCCTTTATGCTTGGCAGCAAACAGCTTTATTTTCCCAGCCCACTTCTATGTTACTCTCACCTAAGTTGTAGTCACAATCTACTTACGGGGATCCCCCAGCTGCATCTCATTACGGAGATGTCAAGACGTTCCCTTGAGGATGTCAGAGTTGTGACAGATGAAGGAAAAGCCAAGGAACAGATATAGATGAAAGACCAAAGACTCACATGCATCAAATACAATCAATGATCCAGGTTTGAACTTATGGCTAGACAAAGGATAATCAGTTTCCCTCCCTCTTATTCATTGGGATGTTGAAACTGGATAGAGCTGAACTTGTGCATACTGCATACTTCCCTAGCTACACATGACCATGATGAAAGTTTTGTTCATAAAGAAGGCACTATAAATGATTAGGACTCTAGCTAGCTACAAAGCAATGATAACTTTGGACTGGGGTGATGGCTTGGTAGATAAAATGCAAGCATGAAAGCCAGAGTTTGAATCCCTGGCACCCACATAAAGGGTAGGTGGGGTTGGCTGCCTGCCAGCTTTCCCACACTTGGGAGATGGGAGACTGCATTCCTGAGGCAATGTCAGACTAGCTAGTCTAGCTGAGTCAGCAAGCTCTGGGGTCAGAGAGAAACCCTGCTGTAGGAAATAAAATGGGCATCAGTCCAGGAAGGCACCTGACGTTACCCTACGGCTTCCACATGTACTCATCCATATGTGAAACAGGACACATATGTGTTCCCCCATACATGCCAACAAGCATATGCTCATGAATGTATACTATACACATATACATGTGCAATAAAAAAGGACAATTGTAACAGTTTGCTGGAAGAAAGCCTTCATGAATGTGGTTTCTTCTTCAAGATATAACCGGACTCTCGAGTTTCCATATAAAAGAAGTGCATTTGAGCTTCCTCTCAGAATACGTGGATCACTAGCATCTCTGTGTACCTTTGTGCTTTGGGAACATCAGTAGGTGGAATGAGGATTTCTTTTTAAGTAAATATCACGATGCCATGGCAGCGGATATGATAACCAGAAGGATAACTCAGTGGCCAACGGGTGAGTAGCACCTGCAGCTACTAGTGAAAGAGGGATGGTTAAAGCCTTGGGCAGGATGGAGCAGGATGGTACAAGACTTCATCACATGACTCAGAAAGGCACACACGGTGACACTCATGAATTATCTACTTCTGGAACTTTCTATATAATGTTTTTGAACTGTTGTTACCTTTGAGTAACTAAACTTACAGAAAATACAAGTTTGGTTGGGTGTCAGGGATTTCCCACATGGAAGGAAAACTATAGTTAAATAAAGTTAATAACATTGTTTACTAGGTCTCACCTGCTCTGTAATCCCAGCATTCTAGAAGCTGAGACAGGAAAGGATCAATTAGAAGATGAAGGTCAGATTGAGTTATGCAAGCCTGGGCTGTGTGATGATGCTCTATCAAAAATCAAATCAAAACAAGAAGCCCGAATGACAGCAAAAACCAACACTGTTTATCAGTGTTAATTTCCTAGTTCTGAAACTGAGTTATGTTTATACAGAAGGGAAACGAGAAACGTGTACAATAATTACCTAGGCTACCTTGTAGTTATCTGGAAATTGAAAATTATAGCAAAATAAAACAATTTTGCCAACAAAGTGAAACAAATATACTTTCTGCCTTTGTGGAGGGTGTCCTCAGATAAAACAGCTAAATCTGTAATATAAGATTATATTATATTATTATATAAGGGAACTCCATCAAAGAATACAATTAAGATAATACCAAGGATCAAACATTTATTTAGGACACAGTATCGTCAGGAACTGTTTTAAATTTCGTGCGTGCCTGATTGCATGTAGCATGCATATATGTGGGGTTGGCATGTATATATGCATGTGTTCACTTGAGAATGGTTACAAGTATATGAGTGTATAATGAGTATATATGAAGGCCAGAGGTTGACATTTTCTTCTGCTTCTTTGATCACACTCCTTTTTATAAATTGAGGCAAGATCTCTCATTTGATCCCATAGCTTGAAAATTCAGTTAGCTTAACTAGCTTGCTCCCTCTTAGGATACTCTGTCACTGCCTTCTATCTATTGGGATTGCAAGCTGTGCTGGGACTTGAACTGGTCCTCTCCCTTGTGAAATAAGTACTTTATCCACTGAGCCCTTTTCTCAGCTCACTTTAAGTATTTTTTTTAAATGAAGGTTGATGATCACAAGTGTTCATATATTTATAGCATAGAAGATGTGTGTTTATGTGTTTTGTACATGCAGGTGCACACATCTGTGCATGCATGTGGTGGCCAGAGGTCAGCATGAGGTGTTATTCTTCAGGCTCTTGTCTCCTTGTTTCATAGGACAGGCTCTCTTATTTGGCTTACAGCTTGCTGACTTGGCTAGGCCGGCCGGGTAGACCGAGAGCCCCAGCAAACCATCTGTCTCTGTTTCTACAGCATCAGAGTTGCAAGCATGAGCCACTACACCCAGGAAGGTGTACAACCAAGCCAGTTAACAAACCTATCATCCCAGCTTTCATTGGCTTATGAGTGCTGCACTCTTCTGAAGGACCATTTCATTGCATGCTGTCCCTGTGCTGTAGCCCAGTGTGTTAATTCAACCAGACACTTTTTACCCTGTGAATGAGATTTGCCCATGCTTCTCACATCTAGAGACTCGAGTCATTTAGGTCTTCTCATATCTCTCAGCTGATAGGTTCTCAATCCACCGGACAACTCTTTTCTTTGACCTCTTTGCACAAATATTCCAAGAATTTTTGCAAACTTAACACATTCATGGTGAGCCCATCACCTTCTATGGGAATCCTGTTTCTCCTCTCCCTGTTGTTAAATGACATCCTTGCTGTAAACCTATCCTTGAGAGAGCTGCCCTGCTTGGGAAGCATTTCCGGATGGCAAGTGGGGTCTTACCTTTGCTTTATTTGTTTTTCTTCTTTTTCTTCTGCGATATTACACATCCTGCAGCAGGAAATGTAAACATTCTAAGCCTTCTGGTTTGCAGATAATGTCCTTCATTATCTAGCCTTCAGCCTGCCACTCAGCCCGGGGCTTTTCCACTCCTCAATAACCAACTACTGTTCTCAGAGGCAGGCATCTGGGAACAGCAAGCAATGCCCCTTGGGCACCTTCATCCCATGCTTGGCTGAATGTTCTTCATACATTCAATGTAATTTTCTCAGGCTTCAGATGAGTCCCTTAATTTTGTATACATCAAAGTTACTTCCCTTACAGTGAATGAAAGTGTCACAATTATCTTTTAAATACCTTAATTGCTTTGTTTACTGGTAGTTATTTCTACCTTTGCATCTCTGGTAGAACTTTACCAAAGCATATACCTTCTCCTACCCCCGCCCCTTTGCCACACACACACTCAGTTTTTAGAAGCTTCTAAAGAGTGGTTTTTGACCCACGAGTGTGTCTGATTGGTTCTACTGCCAGACAAGATTCTGGTTCTATCTATTTACCACAAATAGCTAAACAGAAAATGAAAACCAACCACCACTGTGGCGGTTTCTCAATAACATAGTCAGCTTAAATCAAACCCCATCTCATTTTTGAGACTTCCACCTGCTTGCCTTTGAATTGCAACGTGACCTTAAAATATTCAGACGAGGCATGGGGACAATGGCGTTTCTGTGAGCCACAGCCCCAAGAATCCAGACCCGATTCATCATTGATAACCAAGCCGTGTTTAGGAAGAATTTCGCGACTTTCATCTTGGTAGGAAACTTCTGCAGCTGCCTGCTTCCTTCCGATGCCTGCTGTCTCTAAATAAAGCGGTGGCTATGGAGGGGTGGGGGGCGGCACGGGGAGACTCTGAGTCATCAACACTCAACCATTATAACATGTCAAATTTGTCCAAAAGAAACATTTTTATGCCTCTGATTATTTTATCATTAGTGGGAGAAGGTTCCTGGGGCTTCCAGAAAAAAGCCACGAGGAAGGATGCTGAATGAACAGGACTTGATGGGTAATGCCTCCCAGACATCGAACATGCTGAGACAAACAAGGGATCCCCAGAGTGCTCCTGGGCTACTGGGCTCGCTTCATACGGGATCAATTATGCAGATAGAGCTGTGAAGATAGCTCCTTCTTTTAGTAAGGCATGATTGCTCCTGTACTGGCAATCCCAGCGCTGCCTCACCGGAAATACACATCGGAGTCACATCGGAGCCACCTGGTTCCATCTGCAAAATGTGCTTGCTTAATTGGGGGGAGGGGTAAGGATCTTTCTTTTTTTAAATTTCTACATCATTCCTAATCACATACATTTAACATGATAATATATAGATCTTGAAATGATCCAAGTAGGCGCATTTACACACATGTGAGTTTGATTTCATTAAAAGAAAGATAGAGGATAATGAGTATTTTTCAAAGAGCTAAACGGTTTTAAGTATCCTTTTCAGAGAGTTAAAAGCTACGGTAGCATAAGAGATTCATCATTTCAGGTACTAATGTTGGGAGTTTTCTGAAGAGACAGACCATGATACAGAAAACATTTAAAATTCCAAGCCCTCGTTTATCCTGGCTAGAAAAAAGAGTGTTCATCAGAAACAATGAAATCTAAGGCAGCGGATAACTAGCGAATGCTATCTGCTTAACCGGTTATTGGCCAGTCATTGCCCTGGCTCAATATCCAAGCCCTCCCCTATTTTGCTGTTTCCAGGGCTTCCCAAGGAGGTAGTTTGAGACCTTCCTCATCTGCCCTCCATCCACATCTTTTCTGCTTTTTGGGAGTCCAATCTTATTTTGAGTGCTGGACGAATCCCTAAAACCAAGGATAATCAAAGAGGAAGATGCGATGCTTTCTTGTACTGGGAAATGGCAGGGCAATTAGTAAATCCCCACGGTACCAGCTCAGCAGAAGGTTGAGGTTCTTTACAGATAACCCAGTCAGTTTCAAAACCATGATCAGGACTCACTGCAGAGCCTGAGGATGGAGGGGTCCTAGGGGGCCACCTGTATCCCGCTGGGTGTAAGCCACAAACGTGTTCAGAGCAACCTGAAGCATCTCTGTACTTGAATAATTACATCCTCACCTCATTTAAAAAAAAAAAAAACCCGGACACACCCACACACAAAATTGACAAGTCAGAGATATAAATCTAAAGGACTTGAAAGTACTTTTATTTCAAGGTGCATAAATCTTTCTAAGTCCATCAATTAATTTTATGTAGTTATAATTACAGCTCCTAACCTCTGCAGTTATTACAAGGCTAGATGTTTCCTCTCATGTACACAGGGAACTGTGCGGGAAGACGGAAGCGTCTCTGCCCAGGCGAATGAAGAACAGTGGTGTCTTTAAGGCCTCCATCTTTGATAGTTCCAGCTCAACCCCAGTTCCCCACCTCAGTCCCTTTTTCTTAAAGCTGGGAATTCAAGAGTTTCTGACTTGCCTCACAGGGATGTAAAAATTATTTTAGGTTTACAAGCTTTCTGAAGATTAAAAAAAGCTCTTTATGTAAGTGCTAACTATTGCCTTCAGAACTAACCTATATTTTATGAAATATAATGGAGTCAATTATTTAAAAATGTAGACTAAAACTTGTCTACGGCTGACTAAAATGAAAAGAATTCAACTATAAACCTTTTTAGGTGTGTGTGTTTTACAGAGCTCCTGAAACACATGCCATCTAAAATCACAATAGCAGAATTTTTCTGAAACTTACCGCTGAATGGGAAAAGTCACTTATATGGGAAAAATTTGTCTTGCGTCTGTGAAAGCAGAATTACAACAGCTGCCAAAACATGAAAACTTCATCATCGCGGGGCAGAATGGAGAGGAACGCAAAGGAATTTATCGTTATTCAACACTTCAGGTAACATTCTCATGCCGTCTTTTCTTGGAGGAGATTTTTTTTTTTTTTGCTCCTCACTCTGAAGAAGCCGGTCCACACAGGAAGGTCTGCTGAGAGACAGGCAGGAAACAATATAATGAAAGGTTCATAGCCTGTTTGACTCTGCTCGGCAGACTGAGCAGGAAGACAACAATGTAACCTTTAGATTCCTGCTCTGCACTTCACCTCAAGAAGGACAGTGTGGCTGAAAACGATGGGCGTGGCTTTCAGCCTCACCAAACACTCAATGCAGCGCCTCCTCTCTCCTTTGGGCCCAGGAGGCTTAGACGCCCGGAAGTGAAATCAGGCAATTAAAATAAAAATACTTTCTAAAAATTAGGATGAATACCTTTATTATTCGTTCCTGGTGAGCCTTTTAGTTTGTTAATAGCACATGTCTCTTGTCATCCCCACTTGCCTAATTAAACCACTGCCAATCTTCAGGCATCCCACGTCAGACCATGCTATCCACTAGAGAATGTTTTCCCTGTCAGGAAAGAACTGGATGGCCTGGGTTGTCTGATGCTACACTATTTGTTTTAATCTCTGGCTCATAGGTCTTATGTTAGTTTGGGTTCCTCAGACTTGGACTCCAAGCCAGGGACTTCGATAGGAATGTTGTGCTCTGGAGCTAGTCCCAAGAAACAGGGAGGGAGGGGGCAGTAGCAAAGGATGCCGCACCAGTCATTACCACTCCTGGGGGGGGGGGTGTGTATCTACTAGTGATTTCCTAGAATTGGTAGCATACTGAGGCCTGGAGTTACTCTACCAGGAGACCAGAGAGAGGCAGATTATTATAGCATATGGCAGCCAGAGAGATGCTGGGGTAGTGGTCTCTCACTCTCTGCTGTCATGTCCAGGGAAAAACAGAGAGGTGAGGTCTGATGGGGCCCAGGGAGAAGACGAACTGAGATTAGCTGGTGTAACATTGTGGGACCAGGAAAGGCAGTTGGTGTTCTGGTTGAGCTAGGCTTAACCTCCGGAGACCCAATAGGTACTCTACAAGGGATGGATCCGTTGGCCATGCTCCCAGGCACTAGGCTCTGACGTGAGGTCCTCAACTCCATAATCCTGTGGCAATCAGTCACGCAGGGCAATGCCCCAAGTCCAAGTCCCTGGTATTCTGTCAGGACTCCACCCTCACAGTTACCTGGCAACAGCTAGGTAGGCCCAGCCCACTGTAAGAGGGGTGCTTTTCCCCTCCCCCACCTCTTACTCTCTTGTCTCTCTCTTGCCCCCTTGCTTCCCCTCTCTCCCCATTCCCTTCCCCTTTCTCTCCACACGGCCAAGGCTGGCCTCTACTTCTCTTCTTTTCCCTTTCTTCTCTACAATAAAGGCTAAAACCATGGACTGCCTCTTCTCATCTGGACCAGCCATGCTGGAACAATGGGGCAGGTCTTCCCCTAAAGAACCAGGCCTAGTCTCCAGCTGGAAGACCTCCTAGTGTTCCCAACCATGGCTGCCACCAACCCAAGCCATCCACTGACCAAGCCAAGGACACTCTCGTCCCAGTGCTCTCCCCTTCCCCTTTCCCTTCGGCCAGAGCCCAGCCCCGCAGGCCTGCATTCTATTCTCAGCTCTTCTACGACATTCAGTGGCATTCGTGGTGCCCAAGACTAAGAGCCTATCACCCTCAAGCTACATACACCCTTTTGGCTCTCCGGTAGACCCCAAGGACTGCCCTTCCCACCCCCCAGAGCGGGGTTTTGCAGCTTGGCGGTTCTATGGGGATACACACAGTCTAACTACCTGAGTCAGCCTTGCCCAGTGGCCTGAGCAGGATGAGGGTCCTCACCCCGTTAACCCACATAAAATAATTAAACACGTGGGGGTCTTCACACACTCTCTTTATCCACAATGTTAATATATATATATATATATATATATATATATATATATATATATTAGCAAGCAATTTCAGGAGAGTTACAAAAATCTTGAAATGCATTCATGGGTCCCAGATTAAGAATACTCATTGATCTGAAGATAGGTTACACTGAATTCTTGTTATAATCCTTATGCAATTTATAGTCCCAAGTAGGTTATAAATAAAACCACACACACACACATAGCCACAGATGCAGAAAAAGATGTGAATATGGTATGATCAAATGATTAGGACACAGAAGATAAAGGAGTCAAGTGAGTGCCACGGTGATGCTGGGCGTTTTGTATAACTGAGATAGGCTTTAATTTACTCTGCAGCGTGCACAGGTCTCAGAGCTAAGGGGCCGTTTGCCTTTCCTTTGTTAGGAAGACTGTGGTGTTAGAACATCAGCCAATAATTAAAAAGAAAAAAGGGAAGGTATCCACCCTAGATTTTGAGGAGTTGGTTTCTAAAATAATTGTCGAGTTCTTTTTTCTATCTTTCTTTCTTGTTCTCCTCTTCTTTTCTCTTTCCCCTCTCCTCCTCCCCTTTCTCTTCCCTTCTGCCCTCCCCCCAACCCCGACTATGTGTGTCCTGAAGAGACGGCAATATGAAAAATGGGACACCCATTGTTAGAAAGAACCTGTGCCTCGTGCCTAAAAGGCACAGAAAGATAATGTTAGAAGGGCTCCATTTCTTTTGCTGGAAACCAAAAGGAGGGCCTCTGAGAGATAGCCAATCAAATGTTTCTTCTGTTTTACGTCACTTGCATGATGCCTGGAGTGGGCGTGGTTTTCATACAAGAGAGCAGACAGAATGCCCAGGGAGCTTGTTTGCTAGGCTCGATCCTAGAGATTCTGATCGACAAGTTTTGATGGAGAGTTCTTCAGAAATCCCCAGGTAATGATGTGCTTGGAGAGGCCTGGGTTAGTAATCTAAGGATCAAGCCAACCTAAGGTCTGGGCTCAAAAGAACAAAGGAATCCTGGAGCAACCTTGCTGGAGCTGACCTGGGTAGATGGATAGCTCCTTTCTTTCTTACAGGATGTATGTTCCTAATTTAAAGGTATGAAATTAGTGATGCTCCATAATTCCAAATGTTTTAATACAAGGCAAAATTCTCATACCAAGAAGCACTGTCTCATGCATGAAACAATTCGATCAACTTTATAAAATGGAGGCTGGGGAGATGGCTAAGTCTGTCAATGGTGTCTGTCTCACAAGTGAGAGGACTCAGGTTCAAATTTCTGAATTCACATGAGAGGGGGACACAGGCTTGTAACCCCAGCTATGGTGAGATGGGATGAGGTTACAAGTTCATCAGTTGTCCTCTGGCCTACCTGCTTCCAGACCACTGATAAACCCTGACTCATAAGAAGGTAGAAGACTTCAGTGGAAGGATACCTGGGCTTGTCCACAGATGCGCATGCGAGTAGCTCTATCCACAAACACACCAACACTCACACACAAATAACACATCTTCAGACTATGTGTGTAAACTCTATATATGCAAGATAATATCTACATTAAATATCTACAACTACTACAAATGTAAAAAAATTAAATTTGAACATTCCTGGTCCTAAGGCTTTCAAATAAAGGATATTCAACTTGCACTGACAAGATAGTCTTGGGAAAAGTGCCTAAGCTTTAGATACCATAGTTTCCTTACCCAAAGAACAAGACCATGCATAGGTGGGCATTCTAAATCCGAATTCACTAAGATTTGTCTGAGACATACTGAATCAGGCTAGGGACATATCTGCTGTGCTTCCTGAAGTGAGGCAGAAGAGGGTAGGTGTTCTCTGATGACATGGGCTCATCTCAATGACCATCCGTGACAAGACATTAACTTGAATGTATTGTCTTGCTGCTGCTAATCATGTCTGTATCTTGGTCCTTGCCCCCCCCCACTCCTACCCCATGCTGTCTCCATCCTTCACTTTTAATTTTCAATGATTAATGTGATGCATTGGAATTAATCACAGTTCTTCCATGGTCTGGGTCTGGGATAAATCAACCCAGGAAGCTCAGCTTGCTGTCTAGATACTCTAGAACCCTTTGAATGAGGCTCATGGTTGAAGCTGCTATTCCATAGCAGAGCTATCAGATACATGCAGCTGTTATAAACCCCCCTAGAGCCCATGATACCATTACATTGATTTTTGTCTTCATACAAAGCCAGGTGTCACTGTCAGTTTATCGGAATATCATACTCTGGATCATTCCCAGATCTGGTGAAAAACATTCAGACCTCCTGTAGGCAGACAGGATATGGCTCACAATGTGTCACATTACATTGTAGTGTCACCTCAAATTTACTTTCACCTTCTTATTCTCCATTCCCCTTAATAATATATTACATCAAAGTCATTTAAAATATTAATATAACTTAAAATCTGTTAAGAGTATAATATGGTGGCTGGCATATTTGTTTGTCATCTGGAGACAGATTTCTAGATACTGAGGCTCATTTTGAGGGGACGGGACGCTTACATTTTTTTAAAAACACTTGAAGCTCAAAGGCTCTGAGACCCTGTGTTTGGAAAACCCTGTGCTCAAACCTCCTCACACAAAGTGACATCTAACCTCAACCATGGGGAAGGGAGTAACGGAAGGCACCGAGAGAATCCATTCTACACCCTGTTTCCCATGGCTTTTATACAGTATTCAAATTAAAAAATTTCTTCCCCAAACTCAAAAATCTGTAACAATATTTACTTTACATATGTTCTTTGTTCCCACAGTAAAATTATATTCTTGGTAATTTTACAAGCGCAACCACCGACCCCATGAAGGCGGGAGGCTGGTGTTTTGTCTTCTGTAAGACACTGTTAATTATTACTCTCTGACAAAACAGTTCAGAAATAGACTCAGGCTCCTAGGCTCGGGTGGGGGTGCAAAGGAAAAGCATTATGAAAATTATGTATTTGCCCTCGGGAGACCCCACCCCTTTTTTTTGAAAACTCTTGCCAATCAATCCAGGGAACAGAATCTGATTCAATTCTGGGGCAAACATTTCCCTGCTGTTGAAGCTCGAGGAAAGAAAGATGCTGCATGGGCCAGAGCCAAAAAGGGAGGTGGAAGAAAACGGGGAGTGAAATCTAGGGGGCAAATAAAGAAATATGTACATGTATATTTATGCGTTCTGTATTTGGGCTCTAATTGCTTCAAAGATTATTTATTTTTCTTTTTTCCTTTCATTTTTAAAAAATACCTTCTAGCGTCTTAACGTGTTTTTCAAAGTCGAAGCTGGAAGGCATAATAAAAAAGCAAGCAGGGATATGCTTTCTGAATAGAGTGAAATAATTAATGGAAGAATGCTTCCGTTTGGGCATTTTTTTATGAAGTGAAATATATTATTTTTGCTTTTAAAATGGAGGTAATTTGTTACACAAAAGTGGTGTTTTCTTTAATCTGAAAATAATACTAATTATAACACTATTTGGGAGCTGGAGTTTTGAAGCCTAAAATTCCTTTTGTAGTTTGAAATGACTTAGCTGCCATAACTAACCTGGCTGTGTTCCCTGGATACTGTCATTCAGTTCTGCATTGTCCTTCTCCTTTCCCTCTGGCCCCTCTCCTCCCTAGGTTTCCTTTGCAATGCCTTCAGCTCCCCAGGCCTCGGGCTACTGGTATTTATTCTCTTTAATTTAATTTATTCCCTTTGCAGTTAGGTACTGCTCCTTAAGCTAACCACAAGATTGCATTGTTTAACAGGAAGAGGTTGCTGTATCTATAGAGTGGGCGACAAATGTTGTACAGAACTCTGGCTAGAACATGAGTGGCTGTGGATGGAGATGGGAAGGGGGCTTCTAAGCTCAGTCAGGTGGCTGCCTCACTTCTGCTTCTTAAAGACAAAGGATGCTGGAATAGCTGTTTGGGGTGTATACTGGAGCCTCCCCTCCCCAGGCCCCTGATTCAATGATGAATTACTTTCTGAAGCTCATAGCAAGGCAAGGCTTGTCATGTAAAAAGCTACACGTAGGCCTGGAATTGCCCCAAGGTTTAGACAATGCTCTCAAACAGGCCAGCATTTCCTAAGGATTTGAAGGCTCCTCTAAGATGCTCAATAAATGGTCTCACCAGGATTTCTATCCTACAAGAGGACTGGACTTGTCATGGTTACTTCTCCCATTCACTTGTGCCCATCCCTGAGGCTCTAATAAGAAGTGCTGAGCTGGACATGTGAACATTAGGTTCTAAAGGGATTCATGGATTTCTCTACTACCTGGGTCAAAGGTCTCTGCAAGCACCTTTGTGAGTTCATGAAGAATGCCTACAGCCCCCCTTCATCTCTTTCATCCTGTCCCTCCCTGTTCAGAAGGGAGGTTTCCTTGGTACCTCATGTGCTTCTTCTATCTCAGGCCTTGCACACTCTATCTTTCCTTTCCAGAACGTTCTCTACCCACAATAGCTCTTCCTTTCCTTTTTGCTATTGGCCTAAGCCCCACCTTTCTTCCTTGACTATGCTAATATAAAGCAACCCTTCCCTTGCACCTTCTATCACACACCAATTCAGTGCTTTCAGCGCTATGCCACATGAAATTACCTTGACTTTGCTTGTTGACTTGTTTGCTGTCTTAGCATGTCATCTCAATTGGGTAAATGCTACGCGTACTGCTGCCAGTCCCGATGGCACTGTCTGACATTTGGTAAATACTTCATATATATGGACACTGAACTGCATCAGAGGGAGCCAAAGAACTCACAAGTCTTTTCTTGTTTTTCTTATGATTTGAATGGGAAAGGTTTCTGATAGATTCACAGGGTTGAACTCTTGGTCCTCGGTGGGTTGGTACTGTTTTGGGAAGTCAAAAAACCTTTAGGAAATGGAGCCCAGCTGGAAAAGGTGGGCCCCAAGGATTATAGCACCAGACTGTTTTCTGGTACAAGCTCTCTCCTTCTTGGTCAGCACTGTGTAATGCATGGATGCCACGTATTTCCGTTATTGCAGACCACGCCTCTTCTACCTGCACAAACTCTATCCCCCCATCAGTCAAAATGAGTACGAAGGCTAGAGGAGTGGCTCAGAGGGTGAAACCCTTGTCACACAAGCATTACGACTTGAGTTCGAATCCCCAGCATCCACATAAAGTTGGATGAGAGATAGTCCTTGTGTGTGACCCTAGCATTCTTATGGTGAGATTCAAGATAGAGACAATAAAATTCCATTAAGACACAGCCACTATAAACTTAAACCGACTGCTATGTGACCTCACTGAGAATAGCTGTGTCAGTTACTATATTGCCGCTGTTTATTTCGTCCAGTCTGTGGAATCCTATCTTGACTTACAAGTACGGAAATACCCAGCTGTTGTTAAACTTGAGGGGACAGTAGAAATTATTTTTTTAAAATCTTATAAACTTTGTGACTTATATATTTTACTCATTTTTAGATTCTCAATGTCTGATGTATAATGTAAAATACATACAATTGCATGCATCTCTTAACTTGCATGTGCACATACATGTGTGGGCATGTGTCTGTGTATGAACGGGTGCTGGTAGAAGGAGGAATGCAACTCCTCTAACTTAATCTGTGGCTCAGTAACTGGGTAGACTCATTATCCAGCAAGCTCCCAGAATTCTCCTGGCTCTGCCTCTCAGCACAGGGATGAGATTCTACAACTTGCTTTTTACATGGCTGCTGGGGATCTGAACTCAGGTCTTCAAACTTTTGCAGCAAACACTTCACCATCTGAGCCATCTCCCTAGTTGGTAATTACATACTTTATAAATTACCTGGATTGAATTATTGTGGTATGGACCCATAATCCTAGCACTCTGGAGACTGAGGGGAAAGGATTGCTTGTCTCCTCTCCCCTCCCTTCCCCTCCTCTTCCCTCCCCTGTTTTCCCCTCCCTGCTCTTCTTTTCCCTCCCCTCCTTTCCTCTTCCCTCCCCTCCTCTCCTGTCCTCTCTTCTTTCTCATCCAATGCCAGTATGGGCCTGACAAAAGAAATCTGTCCAAACTTCTGGATATTTAGGTATCTTCCTGTGCCCAGTGGGAGATGAATTTTCGATGACATTCAAATCACCAAAGGATAGATGATCTGCAACCTCAAAATTCTTTTAAACTCTTACCGATCACCTCCCTTTGGTTTGATGAGATTATAAGCTTTTCTGTTCAAGATCAAGACAATTTCCCCTTCCTTCTTCCATATGGCTGATCATCCCTCCATCAATCACTTCCAACTGGCAGCTCTGACAGAGTGCAGCAATTTATACTGCTAAGCTCCAGCTTTGGTTCCCACCATCACTTGCAAGGCAAAACACTGTAATCATTAGGTCCGGCTCTAAACTGGCAGGATGTGACAGAGAATCTACGATCCAGGATAAGGCCAGTGTCAACTAACTGTGACATTCCATCAAATACAGCATCCTTAATGTCATGGAGAGTTACTCTCTGCATGGGTGATAAAGTATGGGCACGCTGACAGGCTCTTGCTTAACCGCCCTCATTGGCCTTGGCATGGTCATGCCAATTCATTGTTTTATAACAGATCGGCTCACATTGAAAATGAGGATTCAATTTGCGATTTTATTGTTAACCTTTAAGGTCCTTGGAGGCATTGTTAGGCTGCTGGGCCGACAGGTGCTAACTGAAGTTTATGCTCTCATTTGTAGGTA
This sequence comes from Apodemus sylvaticus, assembly GCF_947179515.1. Lineage (NCBI taxonomy): Eukaryota > Metazoa > Chordata > Mammalia > Rodentia > Muridae > Apodemus > Apodemus sylvaticus. Next base: position 129,778,129 of record NC_067473.1, on the reverse strand, counting down.
TCTATCAACCACAATTTCCATTGACCTGTCTACATCAGTCTCCCAGTGCCTTCCAACAATGCAGAGCATAAAAATTACTTATTTTCAGATTTGAATAAAACTTGCTGCTGATATACTTTCTGAGAGAGTTCAGTTTTTACATATATCAACCCACTTGACTTTTTAAAAATGTTTCATTCATGCCCCACCACCCAGTCCTACAAGTTTCTATTGTGACTTAAATCTGATCAAAACTACATTGGGGTCTTATGGAAGGTAACTTAGAATACCACTCCTAAGTCAGTCCACTGTGGAAATAGCTGTCCAGTTCTTTTTGTAGAAGGGAAATCTCAATTCTGAGGTCCTTTGACTCTGTTCAAATAAACAGTTGCTAGAAGTTTGAAGTGAATCTCATGAGGAAAGCATAAGAAGAGATAACATATCCTTCATTTGAGAGACCACTGCAAACTTTTGCGTGTCAACCATGACCAGACTTGTATCTAGAATTAAAGCATTTATTTTAGGTCTGATGCTGCTCAGGATTTGCTGGGTAACAGTGGCAGGAAGTCTCTCCAAGAAGGATGTCACCTTTGCCAGCCTCGTCTGAGACATTCGCTGGAAATGAGTTGAATGACACCCTCAGCCTTTTTGATGGACTGTTTTCTTTGCAGCTTTAAGTAGTGAAGTGGGCACTTGAAGTTTATATGATTATCTGG